>NW_027495236.1:0-221396 GCF_021521415.1 Bidens hawaiensis
CGCGCATCGCATCCGCGCATGGCGCATACAACATATGCCCGCGCTGATCCTAACATGGCGCGCATCGCACCAGCGCATGGCGCATATAACATATGCCCGCGCTGATAATGGCGCGCATCGCACCAGCGCATGGCGCATATAACATTCACAATCTCCTAATAATTAGGTTGGGTTACTTGGTTTATGGGATTGGGAAATTACCGGGTGTCACATTCTCCCCCTGTTAGGAGAATTTCGTCCCGAAATTTAGGAGGTGTCGCTGGTAGGAACTATCCTTTGGAAGAGGTATGGGTACTTTTTGCGCATTTGGTCTTCTCTTTCCCAAGTGAATTCAGGTCCACGCTTTGAGGTCCCATTGAACCTTTACTAACTTGATTCGGCTTCTTCGCAACTTTTGTTCTTTCCAATCGGTTACTGCTATAGGCTCTTCCACGAAGTGTAGTTGTTTGTCGATATGAACCTCGTCCAATGGTAAAATTAACGTTTCATCAGATAAGCACTTCTTGAGGTTGGATACATGAAACGTGTCGTGAACTCCACTAAGTTCGGCGGATAATTGGAGTTTATAAGCAACTGGACCGATCCTTTCCAGGATCTCAAATGGTCCGATGTATCGCGGATTTAACTTTCCTCGCTTGCCGAAACGGGGGACTCCCTTCCATGGAGAGACTTTCAAAAGTACTTTATCCCCCTACTTGAAATTCCAACGGTTTTCTTCTCACATCTGCATAGCTTTTCTGTCTGTCGCGCGCTGCCTTAAGGCGATCCCGTATCTGGAAAATTTTGTCCGTCGTTTCTTGGATCAATTCTGGACCAGTCATTTGCTTGTCACCCACTTCAGCCCAACACAGTGGGGACCTACACTTGCGCCCATTACAAGGCTTCAAATGGCGCAGCCTTTGAGGCTTGTGTGATAACTGTTATTGTATGAAAATTCAACCAATGGGGAGATGAGTATCCCAGCTACCCCCGAAATCGATTGCGCACGCGCGCAACATATCTTCTAATGTTTGAATGGTTCGCTCGCTTTGTCCATCCGTTTGGGGATGGATAAGCCGTACTCATGTCAAGACGAGTACCTAAAGCCCCCTTGTAGCGATCTCCAAAATCTTGAGGTGAAACGACTATCTCTATCAGAAATGATGATACCGGAACTCCGTGTTTTGAAACTACTTCTCGAATAACAATCGGGCTAACTTTTCCATCTTATCGGTTTTCCTTGATTGGCAGGAAGTGTGCTGACTTAGTTAGCCGGTCTACAATAACCCAAATCGTGTTGTAACCCCCAGGTGTCCTTGGCAGTTTGGTAATAAAGTCCATGGAGATTTGTTCCCACTTCCACATGGGAATTTCTGGCTGTTGAAGCAACCCCGACGGTTTCTGGTATTCAGCCTTCACCTTCCGAACACGTCAGTGACATACGTCGCGATGTCGCCCTTAAGATTGGTCCACCAATACAGCGCTTTAACATCTTGGTAAATCTTGTCTGCGCCAGGATGTACGGAATACCGCGTTTTGTGAGCTTCGTTTAACACTTGCTCGCGCAATCTCCCTTGAGAGGGACCCATATGCGGTTAGCAAAATATCGAGTATCGTTCTCTTTGAGCTCCAAATTCTTAATCATACCCCCAAGGGATTCGTTCTTGACAAACTCTGATTTCAAGGCTTCTTGTTGAGCTTCTCGGGATGCGGGTAGTGAGGTCTGCGCGAATGGTCAATCTTAGAGCCTTAACTCGTAGCGTCTTTGCTCGCTCTTTCCTACTTAAAGCGTCTGCTACCACATTCGCCTTTCCAGGATGATACTTTATTTCACAATCATAATCATTCAATAATTCAACCATCTTCGTTGCCCTCATGTTTAAATCCTTTTGATCAAATATATGTTTGAAGGCTCTTGTGATCCGTAAAAATCAAACACTTTGTACCATAAAGATAATGGCGCCAAATCTTTAGCGCGAAAACAACTGCTCAAGTTCCAGATCATGCATTGTATAAATTCCTTTCATTGACCTTGAGTTGACGAGAGGCATACGCTATGACTTTGTTTCTCTGCATAAGGACACATCCGAGTCCTTGATGTGAAGCGTCGCAGTAGACGACGATGTCGTCCGTCCCTTCGGGGTAGCGACAAAATTGGCGCACTACATAACTTTTGCTTTAACATTTGAAACGCTGCTTCCTAGTTTTCGCCCCAATCAAACTTCTTATCTTTCTGAGTTAGCGCAGTCAGAGGTAAGCTATCTTGGAGAAGAGTTCTCAATGAAACGTCGATAGTAGCCAGCTAGTCCTAGGAATTGCCTCACCTCAGTTGGTGTTTTTTGGCGTTTCCCAATTCTCGATGGCTTTGACCTTGGAAGGTCGACGTGTATTCCTTTCTCGTTTACAACGTGACCGAGGAAAGTGAACCTCTCTAAGCCAAAACTCACATTTAGAAAACTTTGCATACAACTTTTCTTCCTTCAGCAACTCCAAAATTAATCTCAGATGTTGTTCATGCTCCGCTCTGGTTCGGGGTGGAGTAAACCAGAATATCATCTATAAATACAATCACAAACTTATCCAAGTATGGCTTGCACACACGGTTCTCAGATCCATGAATACAGCCGGCGCAATTAGTTAGCCCGAAGGGCATCACTAAGAACTCATAATGGCCGTATCTAGTTCGGGAAGGCGGGGTCTTCGGCACGTCTTCCTCATGGACCCTAAGTTGGTGGTAACCTGACCGTAGATCTATCTTCGAGTAATAACTGGATCCCTGCAACTGATCAAATAAGTCGTCAATCCTCGGTAAGGGGTACCGATTCTTGACTGTCAGCTTGTTCAGTTCCCTGTAGTCAATACACATTCTAAATGAACCATCCTTCTTCTTTACAAAAAGTACTGGAGCTCCCCAGGGTGAAAAGCTTGGGCGTATGAAACCCTTATCCAATAGTTCCTGCAACTAATTGGATAGCTCTTGCATCTCAGATGGAGCTAGTCGATACGGTGCTCAAGCTACTGGTTTGCAGCTCCTGGAACCAAGTCGATTCGAAACTCGACTTGTCGCGGTGGCGGTAATCCGGGCAAATCTTTAGGGAAAACTTCTGGAAACTCGCGCACCACTGGTAAGTCTTCAATCTTTCGCTCATCTCCTTTCTTCTACTACGTGCGCCAGGAAGGCGTAGCATCCCTTCCTCAGGCACTTGCGCGCCTTTAGACACGAAATGAGTTTTATCGCAACTCCACTTCTTTCCCCTTGAATTACTAAGGTTTCCCCGCTCAACAGTGGGATCCGAACCTGCTTCTCATGGCAAATAACTTCCGCGTGGTTCTCGACTAACCAATCCATGCCTACCACAATGTCAAAGCTTCCCAAGTCTATTGGCAATAAGTTAATATTGAATCCGTGACCTCCCATGACCAATACACATTGCTCAGTCCTCTCGTTCGCGCGTATCTGCCTACCATTGGCTAGTTCTATAGTATAAGACGTGTCTAGCCTACTGGTTGCTAGGCCTAGGGAGTTTTTAAACTCAGTGGATATGAAACTCAGGTCAGCGCCAGTATCAAATAAGACAGATGCAAAATGGTCGTTAAGTAGAAACGTACCGGTTACCACATTCGGTTCTTCTTTTGCTTCGCCCGCGCCGATTACAAAGGCTCTCCCGCGAGCTTGGTTTTTCTTTTGCGGGCAATCCCGACTGAAATGTCCTGGCTTCCCGCATGCGTAGCAGTTGTCGTTTGCTCCTGCTTCCTTATGGCAGTTTATCGCCTTGTGCCCTGGTCTGCTACATTTGGCGCACACGATGCTTGCGCATTCACCCTCGTGGTGATACTTGCATCTGCTGCACCATGGGCGAGGCCCATTGTACCCTTTTCGTGATGGCTCCAGGGCTTGTATCGCGTAAGCCCTTACGCTCTCCTGTTTCTTGAATGGTGGTTGCCTGGAGTCGGACCCTCGGTGGTGAGAGTTCCATTTTCTCTTGGGGTCAGAGGTTCGCTGCTCGTTCTCGCGCGAGGTCAACATGCCCGCACGGACCGTATCTCTGGTAAGAGTGATGGCCCGCGCCACTGCCTCATCAAAGGTTGGAGGCACTGCGGCATTGAGCGGAACTCTGATAACATGGGGTAACCCAAAGATATACCTCTCGATCTTTTTCTCCTCCGTGTTCGCCATATCCGGCACCATCTGGCAAAGTTCGTTGAATCGGTTGTTGTAGGCGTCGATATCAGTTCCTATCATGGTGTGGCTCCAAAATTCCTGCTGTAGACTCTGAATTTCGGCGCGAGAGCAGAACTTTTTCATCATCATTTCCTTCAGCTCCTCCCAGGTCTTGTGGAGAGCAACTTCTCGTCCCAGTGTTTTCACTTGAAGCTTCCACCAAGACGAGGCCGCTTCTTGAAACATGTAGGTCGCGTAAAGGACCTTTTGATTTTCACTACACCCGCTAATGGAGAGGACTGTCTCCATTTTGTCGATCCAGTTGTAGAGCCCAATGGCCCCTTCGGTGCCCTTGAATGGCCAAGGCTTACAGGCCATAAATGTCTTATAGGAGCATCCTCTGTCCAAAGCTCCTGATTCGGGTTCTGGGGTTTCGGTCTCTTGACGACCCTGACTTGATTCGGCCTTGCTGGCCTCATGCGTTGCGATCGCCTGTGCGATTATTTCTGCGAGTTCCTCGGGTGTCATGGTAATTCCCTTGGCTCTGGTTGGAGGCATTCTCGTTTTTCTTAAAAGAGAACGAAAATATATCAAACTTAGCGCATGTACCCTGAGCACATAATGTTCTTATCCTTAGTGTTCACTAGACATTGTGTGACCCGTGTTCCTAAGTGTGTGGTTTTTCTTTTGAAAATATTTTCTTTGCAAAATATTTCATGCGATTCCCCTACGGTTATAGTCTAGGTTAAAACTTCTTTCCTAGTTCGCTATAACCAGTGCTCTGATACCAATCTGTCACACCCGGCCCTAAACGGCGGAAACAGCCGGGTGCGCGCGAGTGGGAATTGATAATCAAGCACGGGTCATTGCAAACATTCAAATAAAATTTTCCATTGCGCATGAAATGTCTAGTACAAAATACATTACATTATTTAGAATTACATATAAAAACATCCACATATGAAAAACGTTGAAGATTTCCGCGCCATATCCCCTTACACGGCGGGAACAACCACGCGTGTGGAAGGGATAGAACCAAAATCTTCCAAAAACCATTTTTATAGATGTTCTGCGTGAAGTGCTCTATGTGTGACTCCTTGCGCTACTAATTATCACCTGAAAGACACGTAAAAACATTTGAATCAGTATAAACTGAGTGAGTTCACAAGTTTTGGTGACTTGATAAATCGTATTGCATCATATCCTTGATAAAACCATATTGAAACATATTTCTGATAACATCATTAAAACATATGCTTGATAAAACCGTCCCGCGGGTTACGCGCGGACATTTCTGAAAACACTGCTCGTCCATGCAAAGTGGCGCTGCCACTATGAGCTAAAACAATACCGTCCCGCGGGTTACGCGCGGACGTTGTGCTCGGAAAACTAGGCGCTCGTCCGTGCAAAGAGGTGCGACCCCTACGAGCGGGCTTTACCAGTAGTACTACCCCATGACCATACTAGGCACTCGTCTATGCAAAGAGGTGCGACCCCTACGAGTGGGTTGATCAAACACAGTAGTCCCTACCCTTAGAGTTCCACTGACGAGTGATCACTGTCTAAATCTTGCGCACTTACATTGAAAACCAAGATAAACACCATAAACAGATAATCGTTTGCATTGCTTGTAAATATACCATGATAAAACATAATTTAAACACGTGTCCCTCGCCCCGAAAACAGTTTAAAAACAGTGAAAATAGGGGCTGTGAGACTCACCTGTGATTCTTGTTAAGTGATGGTTTAGAGAGAGTTTAAACGAGATTCGGGTTTCCTGATGTTAGCCTCGAAATTGGAAGTCTAGCGATGGAACTGGAAACGGATGCTTGGGAGATGGTTAGTGCAGAATTACAGGTTTAAGAGAGGAGTTTGAAGTGTGTTTGTGTGATATTTTTATTCAAGAATTGATACTTATTTATAGGCAAATTCAAGGGAACACAATCCCTTGATTTAGGGGATTGAAATCTTATTTATATTGGGTGTAATGATGACAAGGTATGGGGTTTATTATTATTTATTTTAGGGATGGGGGTGATGGTCCTAGGGAGTGGTTATAAAGATTCTGATGGATTTGACAGTACATGCAGAACTGTGGTTGGTGAGAGTAGGTGCGGCTGACAGCTGACATTTCGTGTTACAGTATACTTTTCCTGGTACTGTTGTCAGTGTGCAGTTAAAAGGTAAAAATCTCTGAAACACGCAACTGGTTCTTTCTGGGCGGGGGTAATCCCCTTACATCTGAAGAATAGACTAAGTGTTTTGTGCGTGTAGCCTTGCGCGTATAGCCTTCTGCGTGAAGGCCATTTCTTTGAACGTTGTGGGTCCGGCGGCTCCAGTTGGTCTTCGCGCAAGCGTCCTTGTAACGAATCCTGGGCGTATCACTGCGCAGGTGCCCTTATAAGGAATCCTGCGAGTCCATCTGGCTCTGCTGGAACCAGCGTTCTCAGAGTTTATTAACAAGGTGAACTTTTGGATTTAAGCGAAAAGGTGGTTGGTTTCTGTGCAGACGTTCATGCGTAAAGGGTTTAGTTTTAAGGTGTCCCGCGGGGATTCTTCCCGCAGGTGTCGCTCATAACTCCTTTTTATTTGATGCGGGTAGGTGCGTAACCTTCTCGTAGTCAGGGACGTTGAGTTTCATTTGTAGATTCTCCATGAGGTCTTGGTATTTCAACATAGTGATCAGTTATGTTGAAGTGTTGGTACATGTGTGTCAGTAGTTCATAGTCTAGCATTTGTAATCGAGTCTGTAATGTAATTATGTTTATGATTATGTTTATGTTTTTGTAACAAGCGAAGTTGTCAACAAGTTCGCTCAGGCGAACTTGTTGAACAAGCGAAGTTATTGACAACTTCGCCTGAGGCGAAGTTGTCGTGTTTATATACTGTTCACCGTAACAGTTTAAGGTGTTGGTTAGGTTTTCGTTTCAGTTGTTCAGTTCGAGTGTTACGTGTTTGCTAGTCAGTGTCTGTAATAGTGACCTCAAGTCACGTGTTCAGTTATCAATATAACGTGTTCGTTCATTGCTCGTGTGTTTGATTTACATATTCTGCACTCGTATCTAACTACGCAGGGATTCCGCACCTGCGCAGATAGCGACATCCCGTGTACGATCCGTCCAGGAGCCTAACAAGTGGTATCAGAGCCTTAGGCTCTTACGCTATGGTTCGAGATCTGCGTTTTGGTGTTTCTGGCACGTTTCTGTGCGTTTCTGGCCGAACAGTTCTTCAGGCGAAGTTATTGTTCATCAGGCGAAGTTGCCGTCACTGTTCGTAGGGTTTCAGCGAAGATATAAGGTCCGGCGAAGTTATGAACAGGCGAAGTTGACTTTAGGCGAAGTTGACTTCTCGGCGAAGTTATAGCCAGGCGAAGTTATAGCCCGGCGAAGTTATAGCCAGGCGATGTTAACTTTCGGCGAAGTTAACGAGATTAAAAAAAAAAAAAGTATTTTGGAATATTCCGTCTGTATGGCCAGGTGTACACGATTATTGTGAGACCGAAGATGTTGTTCCGTCAACGAGTGATCTTGTTATCTTTTGGTTTTACGTGTGAACAAATACGTGTCAACTCTGATTTGGAGTTGAGATTGTGAATGGGTTATTGTTTGAAACTGGATAGTGACACATATTCGGGTGTTTGTGGGAAAGGAAATTGTTGTTGTTCGTGGTGACCAACCGAAGAAAGTCAAATTGAACTGAAGGTTTTTCGTCATTACTGGATTGCGGTCAGAGCATATTATTTATGTTATCTTCAAGGCGTTCGAGAATTGGATCCTGAAACGTGATGCTTATTTATTAGAGTGAAGATTCTGGAACAAGTTGGATTTAACCGGGAATTAAAGTGTTTATGTTCCTGATCGTTATCCCTGGTGATTGAAGATGCTTCAGATTTTTTAATGGTCGTGTGTTAGATTCTGTCAGGGTGGTTTTGTGATGAAATTGATCACTTGATGTTGAGTAGTTGAAGATTAAACCTTATCATATGCCGACGAGTTGGTGAAGTTGTGGAGGAAGCCCAACTTCACGTGTTGGTGAAGTCAGATGGACTCACGTGATTGGTTGAGATGATCTATTGGCACGGGGATGCATGCATTACAAAGACCTCAATCGTTATAGTCGGAGAAGCTTACACTGAAGGGGAGATCTGATATGGAAGACGCTGGGTGATTGGTAGATTTGTGAAGCTACAGGACAGTTTCAGACACGGCTGGTTGACTGCAAACAGAAGATCATCAGTTAAGAGGGAGTCTGTTGGTGCATGTTTTGTAACAGATGATCTTTCGTGTTTGTTAGAATTGAGAGCAACGGTCAAAGGGGAGACTGTTGGTGCATTTTGTGACCGTCGCTATGCAATTCTGACCAGCGGAACAATACAGGCGAAGTTAGCACAACTTCGCCTTAGGCGAAGTTAGAACAACTTCGCCATAGGCGAAGTTGTAACAACTTCTGCCTTAGGCGAAGTTATCACAACTTCGCCTTAGGCGAAGTTAGCACAACTTCGCCTACTGAAGCCCAGGCCCGTGAATGTTTTGTCTATATATAGTTGTGTCTTGTTTAGTTTTAGGTATCCAGAAATCAGTTTGTGTTTGAGCAGCTTGTTTATTGAGAGAGAGTAAGAGACTAGAGTCGTGTGAGACGACCCGAGGTAGAGCTCACCTCGGGTCAGTCGTGTTTTCTGTTTCTGTTACGGTATGTAACGTGATTATTTTATATATGAATCTGCAGATTTGTTTATCCCGTTCTAGTATTTGTTTGTGTATTTGATCGTGTACGTGTTTGTGTTATTCGGCTGTACACCAATAAACGAGTCTAGGAGGATTCCGCACTCCTAGACCTCGTGCGGGTCTCGTATCGATCGGCGACGCCCCGGGGGGGACTAACAAGTGGTATCAGAGCCATCGGCTCGATTGTGAGGTTCGGGATTTCATGCGGGTGTAGAAAACGTCTCGTTTGACCTATTCGCGGGACGTGTTTTTATTGGGATTGTGTTATACTCGTGTTTGACAGTCATTTTCAAGCCATTACATCGATCGGAAACTGCTAGATTGACGAAATCAGATCTGAACAGTTTCCTTGTTCATCGGGCGAAGTTACCGTTCTTCAGCCGAAGTTGCCGTCACAGGAAGTAGGGTTTCGGCGAAGATATAAGGATTAAGCGAAGTTAACCACAACTTCGCCTACCTCATAAGTTCGCCTAAGCGAAGTTATCCTCAACTTCGCTTACCTCCCAAGTTCGCTTACCTCCTAAGTTCGCTCTTTCTAAGCGAAGTTATTCTTAACTTCGCCCAGACAAACGAATTTAAGACCCTGCGAAGTTACACTTTCCAGCGAAGTTAACTTTCAAGCGAAGTTATTCTTAACTTCGCCTACTGTGCTGTTTGGAAGATTTTTTTTAAAATTTTCGGGTTTTCGTGTTTTCGCAAAGATGTCGTCAATTAACATCTCCGATTTAGTCAAGATGGAAGTAGAAGCGGGGTCAGCCACTAAGGCCCCGAGGTTAATGAAAGGAACTGACTTCGTGGCATGGAAGGACAGATTCATCCAATACATTAAATATCAGGATGCAAAAATGTGGGTGTGCATCCAGGATGGATATATCCCTCCAACTATGCAATACGAAGGTCGTGATGTGGTTAAGAAGTATAGCAAAATGGAGGACGAAGAAAAGAAAATGTATGAGGCCGAGAGCAAGGCCCATGCTGCTATAACTATGGCACTTCCTCAAGAGGTTCTCCATACGTTCCGAAAGTACACTTCTGCGAGAGAGCTTTGGGATGCTCTTGAAAATAGATTCGAGGGGAACGTGGGTATCCGTGCATCAAAGATTAAACTTTTGAAGACTCAGTTCTCCGTCTTCAAATTTTTGAAGAACGAATCACTGGATGATATTATCACCAGATACTATCATCTAATGACAGAGCTTAGCAATTATTCGATTGCTTACCGAGAAGAAGAGATCGTTGAAAAGCTTCTCGATGCTCTCCCACCGAAGTGGGAAATGTACACCGTTCTTATGAGGGAAGACAGAGACTTTCCTAATTATGATCTGGAAACGGCAGTAAACAAGCTCAGAACTTATGAGCTTAATATGGTTCGAAAAGAAACACCAACAGATCAGATACAAGACCCTGGTATGTATGGTGCAAAGGTTAACTCAGGCTCAAGTTCGAGGCCTGAATCAGCTGCTTATTACTCAAAAGGGGAGTCAGGTTCTGACTCTTCTCATGAAGGAAACGTTTCTGTAAACTCGAACGGTGATGTCTGTTTCGTTGCTGGAGGATCAAGTACTTCAAAGCCTCAAGCATCCACAAGTGGTTTCTCTGCAAATGCCTCAAGCAATAATTATTCCAAGATGCCTATGAGTGTAAAATCTGCTGAAGAGCAGTTTGCAGTCTATGCATCATTTATTGCTTCCTATGAAAACTACATCCAGGGGAAGATTGTGGACCCTGCTGTTCTGGATGAGGATTACGACCAGATCGATGCTGATGATCTGGAGGAGATGGATTTGCAATGGCAAATGGCAATGATTGTGAGGCGAGTTAAACGGTTTATGAAGAAAACTGGGAGAAAGTTTGTTGGTGGTAGGCCTGGATTTGACAAATCTAAGGTAAGGTGCTATAATTGTCAGCAATACGGGCACTTTGCCAAAGAATGCAGAAATGAAAGAGTTGAACGTGGACAAGGTCGGCCTACACAACACTCTGGATTTAACAGAGAGATTAATGCCATGTTGACCAGAGAAGCAGGTGAGTACAACTGGAACCTGCATTCAAATGAATCTGGTGAGCAAGCGAACATGGCTGAGGCTGAAGTTGAAGAATGTGAGAAGGTTGATGGAAATGAGAAAGCTACTGAAGAAGAAACAGCTTTCATGGCAGATGACAAGGACAATCGCTCCGAGGTAAGTAATAAGAATATTTGTACTAGTTGTGAGAATTTGTCTGAGCAACTAACAACAATAACTGATCAGTACGTCCGTTTAGATGCTGATTTTAAAACTATTAAAGAAGATCACCATTTTACGAAAGCAAGAGAAACAAGTTATAAAATTAAAATAAAAGCATGTGAAAAAGACATTCAAAGCTTAAAAACTAAACTTGCTGAGAAAATTGAAATAATTGATCTTAGTTATGAAGTTTTAGAAGAAAAAACTAAATTGATTGCTGATCGGGATAAACAGATTGCTGACCACCAGGTGAAGGTGGTGGAACTGAACCGCAAACTTGAGCAGTTCAGGAATTCCTCGGCAATCCTTGATCACCTCGTGAGTGATCAAGGTACCTCTGCAAAGAGGGGAGGAATCGGTTATCACGAGGTTCCACCACCCTTTAACCACAACTATACTTATAATCCGAGTGTTCAGAAATCTGTTGATTTCGAGGTTACTCAGACAACTCCCATCAAGGTTACAAATTTAGAACCAAGTGTTAGCTGTGGCGAAACGAGTTCGCCTGTTTCAAATGTGAAAGTTTCTGTCTCGAGTCCAGTCTCATCGGAATCGGATAAGTTGTCTGAATCTGGTCAGACAAAAGAGAAGGTAGGGTTACCCACCGGTGGAGATAAAAATAAAATTTCTAAAAAGAGTTCTCCACTCAATCCGTACGTCCCACCTTATGTGAGACGAACGGCTGGTAACACTACCTCTACATCCAAACCAACATTTGACAAGAAAAAGGAGAGTCGGTGTTGCTTTAGATGTAACAAATTAGGACATCTAGTTGCAGATTGCCCTCTGAAGCCGAGATTCAGAGGTGTGAGGCCAAATAAAACTAAGGATAAGCATCATTTTGTTACTGCTAAAAATGAAAACTTTACAAAATGCCAAAATGTAAATATCTCAAGTTTTCATAAAAACGAACCTCAGTTTTTCAACCAAACCACAAGATATAACACTTTCAATTCACAAAGGTTTGGGAGGCATTACACTCAATCTGCAAGGAGATTTCCTAACAGGACTTACAGAAATTATCCTGATGCTAACTTGAGAAAGCCAGGGTACGGGACGTATCGATCCAAGACCAATTGGTCTTGGGTCCCAAGATTCTAACTCTTTGTTTTATTGTGCAGGAACAGTTGAACAGGGCTGCCAACAGTCTTTGGATTGTAGATAGCGGCTGTTCCCGGCACATGACGGGCAACAAACACTTGTTGCAAGATTTAAAACCTGTTCAGGGAGCAAGAGTTAGTTTTGCTGGTGAGAGCGGAGGAAGGATTACTGGTAGAGGAACAGTGTCGAATGGGAGAATGACACTGGAGAATGTGAACTTTGTGGAGGAGTTAAAGCACAATCTGCTGAGTGTGTCGCAGATTTGTGATAAAGATTACACTGTCCATTTCACGAAGAATGAAGCGATCGTATTGAAGCCTGGTTTTCAAATACCAGACGAATGGATAGTTATGAAAGCTCCACGTGAAACGAATACATATGTGATGGATATGAGGTCTACTGAAATGGCCACCGGAGAATCTTGTTTAATGACAAAAGCAAGCGAATCAGAATCAGAATTATGGCACAGGAGAATGGGGCACATTCATCTTCGGAAGATGAACTTCATTGTCAAAAATGGGCTTGTGATGGGCGTTCCCTTAAAAAGTTTTAACTTTGAAGACAAATGTATAGCATGCAAGAAGGGAAAGCAACACAAGAAATCCCATCTCACCAAGAAGATTAATTCTATTGCCGGTACTCTAGAACTACTTCATATGGATCTCTTCGGTCCAGTGAATGTAAAAAGTCTAGGTGGTACTTCTTACTGCTTGGTGATAACTGATGACTACTCGCGATATTCGTGGGTATATTTTCTGAAAACGAAAGATGAGACGGCTCAGATGGTAAAGAATCTAATTACAAAAGTTGAGAACGTCATGAGTAAATCAGTTAAATACATCAGAAGTGACAATGGGACAGAGTTCAAGAACTTTGAAATGGAAATCTTCTGTCTTCAGAAAGGAATTGAACATCAATACAGCGCTCCGTATACTCCGCAACAGAATGGAGTGGCTGAAAGGAAGAACCGAACATTGATTGAAGGAGCCAGAACTATGCTGGCAGACTCGAAGCTTCCTGTGATGTTCTAGGCTGAAGCAGTTGCTACAGCCTGCTATGTTCTGAATAGGGTGTTAACCGTTAAGAGACTTGGAAAAACTTGTTACGAGCTTATGCATGGAAGGAAGCCCAACTTGTGCGGTCTTGAACCCTTCGGGTCTCCTTGTTCGATTTTGAAGACTAATTCGAAATTTGGTGAAGTAGCCGATGAAGGAATCTTAGTCGGTTATGTAGTTGGGACTCCCAACAGACGGGTCTTCAATACTTCGACTTGCAAGGTGGAGGTGGTTTGTAACACCGACATTACTAGTTACCAATCGCCAAAACCAAGCAATGGACCTGCTGAGCTTTTCGACTATGTTAAGCTTTTTAAGTCGTTTAACGTACCTGATTTGGAAATTTCTGAAGAAGACGAAAGAGCTGTGTCGAAGATGATACTTGATGAGGAAGAGAATCTATTGCAACGACAGCTGATTGAGAAATCTCAACCTTCCACATCAAACACTATCGGCACCCCTGCAGCCTCAACTGAAGATGAATTTATTAATCCTTTTCACTCTCAGCCAGAAACAACCATAGATGAGATCTCTTCAAATTTGGAAGATAATTTGCATGTCGGATCTGTTCCGACCACGAGAATTCACAGAGATCACCCATTGGAGAATATTATAGGTGATGTGTCCTCCAGTGTACAAACCAGAAGTAGCTTGAATGAGCACACCTGTGTTTATACAAGCATTAAGGAAACGGGTATACTGAACGAATGTTTGTACTCCTGCTTTATAAGCCAGATTGAACCAAAGAATTATCAAATGGCTTTAAAGGACAGCTCGTGGGTCGAAGCCATGCAAGAAGAGTTGGCTCAGTTCGAAAAGATGGAAGTTTGGACTTTGGTTGAAAAACCAAAGAATGTGCATGCTATAGGCACAAAATGGGTGTTCAAATGCAAGAGAGATGATAAGGGGATTATCATAAGAAATAAGGCGAGGCTGGTTGTTAAAGGTTTTAATCAGCAAGAGGGTATTGATTACAATGAGGTGTTCGCTCCTGTCGCCCGGTTAGAAGCGATTAGATTGTTTTTGGCGTTTGCTGCTTTTAAAAAGATGAAGGTATTTCAGTTGGACGTGAAGAGCGCGTTCCTAAACGGGAAAGTTGATGAGGTTGTGTATGTTGAGCAACCTCCGGGTTTTCCGGACCCAGACTTTCCTGATCACGTATACAAGTTGAGCAAGGCTCTATATAGATTACATCAGGCACCTCGTGCCTGGTATTCAACGTTATCAGACTACTTGCTGGAAAACGGTTTTGAAAGGGGATTGATCGACAGTACGTTGTTTGTGAAGAGAGAAGGATGTGACTTCCTGCTGGTTCAAGTCTACGTGGATGATATCATTTTTGCTGCATCAAGAGTATCCATGTGTCAGGATTTTGAGGCTGTCATGAAGAAACGATTCGAGATGAGTGCTATGGGTGAACTAACTTTCTTTCTTGGATTGCAGGTTGATCAGAAGAAGGACGGGATGTTCATTCATCAGATGAAGTACATTCATGATGTGCTGAAGAGATTCAAGATGGAGGACAGTTCTCCATATGACACTCCAATCTGCGTCAATCACAAATTGGGCGCTGAATCAGATGGTGACGCAGATGTGGACCCAACTCTGTATCGGGCGATAATAGGTTCATTAATGTATTTAACTGCTTCTAGGCCTGATATAATGTTTGCTGTTTGTCTTTGTGCACGTTTTCAGGCAAATCCGAAAGAATCTCATTTGAAAGGTGCAAAGATGATACTACGGTATCTCAAGGGCAAGCCGAAGCTAGGGTTGTGGTACCCAAAGGGAGGAGACGTTGAACTGGTGGCATATACAGATTCTGATTATGGAGGATGCAATCAGAGTCGGAAGTCGACAACAGGAGGCTGTCAGTTTCTTGGAGGAAGATTAGTTTCCTGGCAGTGCAAGAAACAGACATCAGTTGCAATTTCAACATGCGAGGCTGAATACATGGCAGCATCCAACTGCTGCTCTCAGGTTTTGTGGATTCAGCAACAATTACGCGACTATGGTCTGAATTTCTTACTCACTCCTATTTTAATTGATAACACTGCCGCCATCTCAGTAATTAACAATCCCGTGAAGCATAGTAAAACTAAGCATATTGACATTCGTCATCACTTCATACGGGATTGTGCTGAGAAGAAACTGATCAAGATCGAAAAGGTTGATACACTGGAAAATGTTGCTGATTTGTTTACAAAAGCGTTTGATAAATCCAGATTTCAAAACCTAATTGAGCTGAACGGGATGATCAATCCCGAGTAACCATGTCTTTGTGTTTATTTAAAAAAAAAAAAAAATGTCATTATTGCTTAAAATTAGTCGGTTACTTCAGTTTGATGGACATATCCTCGGATATGTTTTGGTCCTCGTTTCGACTTAGAGAATGAGGATCGCCATTAACCAGAAGACTGAAAGTGATCGGGGCAGTTATGACGTGTGTTCTTTCAGTTGCTGAAAATTAGTCGGTCATTCTTAGTAAGAAGGACACATACTTGTATGTGGTCGGTCTAGTTGATCCATTGGATCTTCAGGATTGCCGTTTACCTGAAGACTTTGACGTGATCGGGGCGATTGAAATCAAAAATTTTATAGGGAAATGAAATTACTTTTCAAGTCTAATACTTCGTAAGAAGTTCTTTGCTGTGTTTAACAGAAAATTGATCCAACCTTGGAAAATGATACATATACTGATTGTGTGTGCTTAACTAGTGGAGTTATTAAGCTTAAAAGGCTTTAGAACAGTCATTGTATGTCATGGTAATTTTTATGGTGCGTAAAAGTGTATGTGATACAAACTTAAACTACTCGAATTTACGTGGAAACTCCTTAAGAGTTTTGTATGTCTTCATACATATCTCTCCGAATGATAGGCAGAAAAGCGACTGCCTAGTCATACACGAGCCTGTGAGTATTCTGATTCCCGTGAAGAAAGCATTTCAAGACACTGCAGTGATCCAGATTTAGGACTTGCAGTGGTTTAGTTCTCCGAAGTCTATAAGTATGTATAGTTCAAAAAAAATATATATATATATATATATATATATATACATGTATATTTTTCAGTACTTACGAGTCATTGTAACAATCAAGACTTCTCAATTCTGGAGTAAGAAGAGAACGGGAAGCAGACAACGAGTATCTACAAGTTAATCAGACACTATGGGTCGAAGTCAATTCGGGATGACTTGGGTATAGCCAAATACGCTTTGAGAATAGATAGAAGGCATCATTATCTCTGAGTTGTTGCCCACTTAAATTTTGAGCTTAACTGAACCTTAATCCGTATCACATAAACGATGAAAACCATTTAAGTTATTTACATGCCTACAACCTGTTTCTCTATGTCATAATACAGCTAAACACGGATCCAAGTGACAGTCACGTAGTTAGTATGATTCCTGTTAGGATCTTTTCTAAAAACGTAGTGGTCCCTAACTAGACTGAAATTTGATCCCTTATTTCGTTAAATTTTTATAAGTTTTTCTATTATTGTAGTTGTATTATTGTATAACTGGTTACTTGGACATGATCATTTTTTGTTTAACTCTTTTTGGAAGCTTCTAATGTTAAGTGCAAGATTCTTCAAACTTAAAGGGTTGATTTTGAAATTACGGGCGAAGTTGTTGAATTCGGCGAAGTTGTGCTTAACTTCGCCTAGGCGAAGTTAAGCGTAACTTCGCCTGAACAAACTCTGCCCTATATAAGGACTTTTCAACAGTACACAGTATCATTATTTTCAACTTTTCCGGCGAACTTACAAAAATTCAGGCGAACTAGAGTTATTTCCGTTTTCGATCTTTGATTCCAGTTTCTATTATTCATTGACGGTATGTGGTGTCGATATCTTTCACAAACATACTCGTTCTTTATAGTTTTTAACCGGTTCGAGACCTCGGGTCGTCGGACCTTCAAAACCTAGTTTTTCAACCTTGTGATACGTGTTCATGGACGAACTTTACGTCTCAAAACCATTAATATATGTTGTTCTTCACTCCTGGATCGTCAAATCGTTGCGAAATCATCGGATCTAGGCCTTATGAATCTGAACAGTCGCCGTTTCAGATTCAGGCGAAGTTAGGGTTTAGGCGAAGTTATCCGCAACTTCGCCTGTGGCTTAATTTCGCCTGAGGCGAAGTTATGAAGCTTAATTTCGCCTGAGGCGAAGTTATCCGTAACTTCGCCTTGAACTCAATTTCGCCTGGGGCGATGTTGTGACAAGGCGAAGTTATCATCAACTTCGCCTATACCAAGTTACTTATCAGTTTTTAGACGAACTTACAGATAAAGCGAAGTTGTTCCCAACTTCGCCTCACCTTTAAGTTCGCCTGTAAAGGTTTAATCACAACTTCGCTCGTGGTACAAAGCGAACTTGTGTGTCGCTTAAACGTTGTCTAACTTGTTTCGTTTTGTACAGATATGGCTGCTGTTGGCGGTGCTGGTGGTGACGACGGTGATGATCAGAGACAATTCTTTCCGGCCCATAACCAGTATATCACTTTAGATCCAGACGCAAGAGGCGTAGAAGACTACAGGGAGATTATCACGTTTCTCCAGCGATCAAGAATCTTTCATGCGATCACAAATACCCTGCCCATTTCACTGCCTAACATTGAAGACTTTTGGCAGACAGTATACTATGATTGCAGGCCTGAGCCCCCGGTGATGCGAGCAACCGTCAATGGTCATGATGTGCAGTTTTCTTCGGAAGATATACGGTTGGCTCTGCAGTTTGGGGAAGAAACAAGGGATGACCCAACGGAGTTCGTAGCTCTTTTTCGTGATGGAGCGTACCTGAGGATGGGTTATTCAGGACCGTTGGGGGACACGCAGAGGAGGAAAGGGTTTTTGCTGGATCAGTGGCGCTTCCTGATGCATGTATTGATTGTATGCATGTCTGGGAGGAAGGCAGGAACGGATGGGATGGGCGCGACGATGCAGTCTGCCATGGCTGCGCTGACTTACAACCGACGATATTCATTTAGTCAGCTGATCTTTTAGGAGATCGATCGTCAGAGGAGGGCGGTGGCGCGCGAGCGATTTATCATGTATCCTCGGTTCTTACAAATGATTCTTAATCATGTCGCTCCGTCGCTACCGCAGAGACGCCCTATTAGATACGTCGAATGCGTGACGAAACGTATCTTTGCTCAGTGCCGCACTTCGAGCACTCGTAGCAAGCCTGAGCTGCGTCCCAGGCATACTCCATTATTCGGGTATCTCATCAACCCGGAGTATGTTCCTGCAGGAGGGGACGAGTTCAGAGACCCACAGCCACATCAGGCGGCAGCACCCCATGCTGTACCAGCTGCGCCTGTTGTATCTACTGTTGCCTCTGCTGCTGTGCCAGCTGCTGCATCTCCTGCTGTGCCTACTACTGAAGATGTCGATCTTGAGGCTGCTTTTAGCGGCCATGGATTTTTTGATATGGATGTCTCAGGTTCTCAGGTCATGGAGGTTACTAGAGCAGTTACTTCGGTAGCTGACTCCGATCTTGACGAAACATTTGCTGAAGCGAGACGACTGATGGTGTCTCGGGAGAGAACTACTGGAAAGAGGCCGAGAACTGTTGACGAGGATGATGAGGAAGTTGATGAAGAGGAAGCAGTTCAGATTGTGCTCAGACGTTCACGAAGAGAACGGACAGGTATGGGTTCGGGAGCTGGAGAATCTTCAAGGCTGGTACGTTTTGCTCCACCTGCCTTGTCTGGTATGTCTCTTATTCCTTCTACAGCACAGGTTACTGCCATCGAGACATCGGCTCCAGCAGTTGTGTCTCTACCACCCCAATCGCTTACTCCACCGGTGGTAGTAGCACGATTTGTTGAGTCGACCGTCACTACTACTGCAGGGTTACCAAGTGTACCACCTGCGGTCACTTCTGCTGCTAATGTCCCGCCAACTCCAACGCCTACTTCTGACAACGAAAGGATTGCATCGCTAGAGCGGATTGTTGCTGAACAGACAAAGACCATTCAAAGCCTAGTGGAATCCAATCGACTACAAGCAGCCCTCCTGGTTGAACACGGAAAAGTAATAGATGCCTTCAAGGCATTCTTGGCATCTCAGGGGGAGAAGACTTGTAGGGGAGATGAGTTGCGGACAAAACGTAGAGAAGATCAAGACGATGATCCCAATGCACCGAAAGGTGCAGGTGGTGAGCTGCCAAGAACCTCTCAGGCTCTTGGGGCTTCCACAGCTGAGGGGGAGTCTACAAGCGCAGCCGGTGACGACGTGGTAGATGTTGATGATGCTGATGTCGAAGATGTTATAGACGCGTTGAAAGAGCTGGATGAGGATGATGATGAGTTTATGATTGAAGAAGATGTGCTGCCGGTTGATGAGATCGAGAGGATCGGAGAGCAAATTACGGTTGAGAATGTGATAGAGGAGGGGGAGATTGTAGATGACTCCGTGGAACACGAGATTCCGGAGGTTGAGATGCCAGAGATGGGTGATAAGACTGTAGAGGAAGATACTGAATGGGAGGAACAACCGAATTGGAAGGAGGGTTGTGCTCACTGGTTCATAAAGACGAAGAAGCCGGCGATCCCTAAAATGTTCAAAAAGAGTTACAATATTAAGGGATACGCAGAAGCAAAGAAAGGTATTATCTGCTGGATATATGATGAGCAGCTGCGGCTCTTCGTGATCAAAAGATACGATAGAATTCAGTACTTCAGGAGAACGTTGAGATCTTTAAACACACTGCCTGAATGTGAGGTAAAAGATTTAGCCAGATTGGGATTGATAAACCGAAGTGAAGACAACATGGCTAGAATCATCGGGAAGATCGTGTGGAAGGAGTGTATTAAGGAGAAGAAGTTTGAGCTGATGAGACCACAAAAGGGGAAACTTGTCAAAGACAAGGATAGGGGTCTGAGAGTTGATGGAAAACCTTGGATGGTTATGAAATATAAACCGATCCGGTGCCTTAAAGAAGTACCGATGAAGCTCATGCCCAAGGACGTGCTCAAAGACCTAAAATGGTGGTTCGTGGACTGTGAGACAGCGGAGGCGGTAATGGAAGATGAGGATGAACAAGAAGTGCTTAGGGTTTACGACCCGATGCATCTTGTTAATCTATCGCAGGCTGATCTGAAGGTGCTCAACGAGAAGAAGATCTTCTACATTCCTGCTTGGAAGGATCAAGCTAGGAAATATCAACGGGTGGTGTCGGTGTGTGTTAGAGAGGGAGCGCACGCGTAGAGATGCAAGATTACCAGACTCAAGATTTGAAGATCAAGATATGAAGCTACTGCCAAGGGGGAGTCTGTTGGTACATGTGTGTCAGTAGTTCATAGTCTAGCATTTGTAATCGAGTCTGTAATGTAATTATGTTTATGATTATGTTTATGTTTTTGTAACAAGCGAAGTTGTCAACAAGTTCGCTCAGGCGAACTTGTTGAACAAGCGAAGTTATTGACAACTTCGCCTGAGGCGAAGTTGTCGTGTTTATATACTGTTCACCGTAACAGTTTAAGGTGTTGGTTAGGTTTTCGTTTCAGTTGTTCAGTTCGAGTGTTACGTGTTTGCTAGTCAGTGTCTGTAATAGTGACCTCGAGTCACGTGTTCAGTTATCAATATAACGTGTTCGTTCATTGCTCGTGTGTTTGATTTACATATTCTGCACTCGTATCTAACTACGCAGGGATTCCGCACCTGCGCAGATAGCGACATCCCGTGTACGATCCGTCCAGGAGCCTACATGAAGTCAATTCCATCTTGGAGCTTCAAACAAACTAGCTCTCAATGTTCCCTTTTTCCGCGCGCGCATAAATGATTTGGGTCTTAATTAGGAAATTAGGATATTGTTTGAACATAGTTTTACTTATTGATCATTGAAGAGGTATGCAACCCATTAGACAGAAACGACATAAAATTAAGTTATCATGAAAACACAACAAAAACCTGTGCGCGTGGCGCATATAACATATGCCCGCGCTGATCCTAACATGGCGCGCATCGCATCCGCGCATGGCGCATACAACATATGCCCGCGCTGATCCTAACATGGCGCGCATCGCACCAGCGCATGGCGCAATAACATTCACAATCTCCTAATAATTAGGTTGGTTACTTGGTTTATGGGATTGGGAAATTACCGGGTGTCACAGCTTGAGACACTTTTTCGCGCGAAAAAGTTGTATTTTTTGATTTATGAGCTGTTTGAAGATTGTTAAGTGTTTTGAGACTGCTAAGACCATGGCTAGCACTGATTCTGAGTTGTTGAAGGGTTATTTACTGTAGGAAAACTGACGAGTGACTCGTAGAGAAGCTGTTAAGCGAGTTAAAAGATACAAATGTATTTGCTTAACCAACTTAATTTCATGGAATTAGTTAACTATGGTTATTCATAGGTTTGCAGGTAGGAGGAGGTAGAGGATAAAATTACGAGAACGTGGGCGAAAACGGCGAAGAAAACGGAGTTGAAACGAGAAATATATGAAGAAAACAAGAAATTGAGGATAAGCTCCACCGTGGCCCACGGTCCAGACCGTGGACCACGGTCTACCTGAAGCAAACATTCTAGAGTCCACCGTACCGTGGAGAAGAAATGGGACCATGGAGGGAACCGTGACCCACGGTCTACACCGTGGCCCATGGTCCGGGGCGGAGACAAAATTGCATGTCTTTTAATTGGCCGTTTGGGAGTGTCTTTTCTTATACTTTTTCACCTTGGCCAACCTAGAGGCGATTTTGGGGTCTTGTATTCATTTTTTTTTGTCTTGGATTGTGACAAACAAGTTACTTGATGAAAAGATGATCTCCCGAGCCATGAGTGGCTAGTTTCTTCGGTATTCCTCTCGGGATGTAAGGTTATTTGCAAAACACTTTTGTTTATTGTTCTTGAACTTGGATTGATTATCTAAATGCTATGTAGTATGATCTTGTGTTTGTGTGATTGTTTGTAACTTGTCCATATTGTTTCTATCTAGCTTCTAGCCATATGTTCTTGGTGTCGTTGGCAATCGAGATTTAGTGGGAAGAACTAGGAAGAATAGTATTGATTGATTGTTAAGTAACAACCTCGCATTCTAGGAATCCGAGTACTTAGTTCTTGATTAATCACAAACAATTGCATGTACACAAAACCGAGATATTATGGTTTATCCATAGAATGTTAACAAGAGTGTTGAGTAATAACCCGAACCCCGAGAGGAATGCTTGTTTAATTAATTGTTTACAACTTTCGTTTAGTTTAGTTTAGTTTAGTTTATAAAATCAAATCAAAACCAACTTGGAAATTACTTTTTCGTCATTTACATTAATTTTAGTTACTCGTTGAGCTACTTACTGACACACTTTCCACAAACTCCTCTTGTTCGATACCCACTTACCGCTATCTATTTAGTAGTATTTGGTTTATATTTGAGTGAGCCTTCGACCTCACATCAAATTTTGGCGCCGTTGCTGGGGAGTAGTGCGCAACGTGTGTTACTCTTGTAGTTGTTTTTTTAATTGTTATTGTTAGTTTTACGCGGGTTGTGCTAGTGTGTAGGTATATACAGGTATATACATACGCGAAACTCTCGGTCTTCATCACCGTTAGTTTTTTATCTGGAAATTGAACGAACTGCGCGTCAGAATCAGATTCTTCAAAGGGAGAACAAGATTCTCAGGCACCAAGCACATACAATCGAATAACTGACACCACAAACATGGCTTCAGGTCAATCTATACCACCTATGCCACCACCCATCAATCCAGAAAATCCTCTGCCCAATGAAACCGTTACCACTACAAATCCTACTAGTGAGCCCACTTCGACCACGTTTAGCTTTCAACCACCATCTAACCTTCTGCCCTTAACTAATTTCATGCCCACTCAAGGACAATCATCGAACTCACAACAACAATCACCTTTTCAATCTCAACAAAACCCACCTTACAATCAACCGTACACGTTACCACAAGACCCACCCATCATCCATACTTCACCGGGTCTTAGGTTGGGCCCGCACTCGTTTGGTGGGCCACGTTATGGCGATAATAGCGAAGGGCATGAAGAGTATGAAGAGGGATATTCGAGTGGGGGCGATGGAAATCAAGTAAGGATGCAAGGTCAATTTGGTTATGTTCCGCAAAACAAGTGCAACAATGGGGCGGGCCACATGTAATTCAAGCACCATTGTTACAACCACAACCATTGCAACAAGTTCCTCCACAACCCCATTATTAACAACCTCAACAACCAATACCTCAACCTCAATTCCAACAACATCCACCGCCAAGGCCCGTGTATAGGCAAATGGGTCAACCGAGAGTACTAATGGGGGTACCGAGAAGGCATGTGAGAGAGATGGCGAGGGGAATCGAAGCTCACATTCGATCATTACAAACAACCCATCTTCGGTGGTCATTCCTCAACATCAAAATGGAAGAACATTTGAGGTTAGAACCAACGCACTCCAAAGTTTACCAAAGTACGAGGGTTTAGCAATCGAAGAACCCTATTTCAATTTGGAGGCGTACGACTCGATTTGCAACACGATCGGGTGTCAAGGTTTTTCACGGGATGAGGTCAAGTTGGTTTTATTCCAATTTTTGTTAGAAGATAAGGCAAAAAGATGGTTTTACACCCCGCCTTCCGCATCAATCTATACTTGGGCCGAGATGCAACAAAGTGTAATGCCCGTTAATTCCGGTTTCAAGAATTAAAGATTGTAGAGTATGTATAATTCTTGGGATTTATCCGACGTTTCTCGGAAGCCTTTACGTCATCCCGGTACATCTAATCGCTTAACATTTCTCCCAAGTTGCATTATTATTAAATTCCGGCGGCTAGAATGAAAATGTTTTATATTATAACATTAAACAAAAAAAAAACCCTAAACCTATTTCAGCTGCTGCGATCGGCCGAGTTCAGCCACCCCCACCCTTCCTTGCTTCAACTTTTTGATCGATTCCAAGCTCCTAGAAGTAGTTCAAGGTATGTACCACAATCCCCAACACTCTTTTTGTTCACCCCTAATCGTTTTGATGCTCAATTTTGCCGGAACTTTTCGTTGGAAAGATTTTTGGCCAAGGTGTAATTAACCCACTTCACGTGGATAAAAATTAGAGTTTCCGGTGTAGAAAGATCCCCAGGTATGACATTTAAATTATATTAAAATTTCATGGCCATTGGAGGTGTTTAAGTCGGTCAATCGATTTTAGTTCGAAAACTAGGGTTTACCGGGTGTAGGATTGACAATTGTTGAGTTTGATGCGTTAATTGATCGGATGACCGACCGAATCAGCTTGTACAGCCCTAGGGGATTTAAGGGCTGTGGAAAAATTATTTTTTTGATGCTCGGGGCTGTTTTGGTTGGTGCTTGGTCAATCGAGTCGGCGGTGCGCGAATTTTCGCTTAATTGTCAAATTGAGAGTTGTAAAAAGGAACCGTCAACCCTATCAACTCGGGTGACTTAATTATGATGAATGAAAGGATTAAAATGGAATTTGGTCTATTTGGGGCTGATCCGTTTAACAAATGGTTTTAAGGTTTTTTACGCGCGTATTCGACTCGATTTGATTACCCTTGGGCCAAGTGTTGGGCCTCAGGCCAAGTTGTTGGGCCTTGGGCCAAGTTTTGGGCCTTGGGCCAAAGCGTTGGGCTTGAACTGCCCATTAGGCAAGAGTGTTCTTCGGTCTAGTTTAGTGACGCGTTGTGTATAATTTACAGGCCCTTGCTTGTGATTGTGCAATTAGGGAGCTCCTAGCTCGTTGTAGGTGTTCGATTGATTTCAGGTGAGTTCATGATGCCCTTTTTAATCTTTTTAAGTTTTGGGCTAGCATGCACACCTAAGTGTTTTCTCACTGATGAAATATTTTAAATGGTTTTACATAGGCATGCTAGTATTGGTAGGCCTTGGAATGTTATAGAATGTGTGTATGTATATATATTTATATATATTTTAGAATGGCCAATATTTGGCGAATGTTGTAGTCGTCTCGACTACTGAATGTTGCGTATGCCTACTTTGTGTTTGCATGCGCCGAATGTTACGTGTTTGGGTTGTACGTTTTCTCGGCCCTGAATGTTATTATTGAATGTTATATATATATATATATATATATATATATATATATATATATATATATTGATATATATAGGAATTCACGTATAGAGATGCTCATACGTAAGAATGACTATTTATTGAATGTGGTGACCTAACCGATTGTTGTTTTAAAAACGTTGGAATGATTATTAAAACTGTTGCTACTTATTTAAAACTTGAACTCACTCAGCTTAAGCTGACTTTGTGTGCATGTTAGTGTGAGTTTCAGGTTAGGAAGAGGATGCCTTATCGCTTGGACGTGCACGGAGCTACATGGACGGTGAAGGGCATACTGGAATGAGGAATTTCTTATGAACATTTTATTTCAAAAGACTTATAAAAGTTATACTTAATTTTGGTTTTGGGGTTAAATTCCGGGTTTTGGGAACTCATTCATTTATTTGCGTTTTCCGCCGAATTATACTTTGTGATGTTATTTTAATGCAAAGAATTGTTTTTAAGTTAAATTATTTTTACGAGTGTTTTGGAATGAATACCAACTGTGGGGTTCCCCGGGTTCGGGGCCTTACACAAAGGTTTTTGGAAGAGTTTTACACGGCCTAAAAGACAAGTGATGAAAGACGAAGTTTGAGAAGCTTCCAACAAAAATCGGGTGAGATGTTTCATGAAGCCTTCGAGTGATTCAACATGATGATCAAGAATTGCCCTCACCACGATATTGCTCTTTGGGAATTGTTGAACGCTTTTCATGAGGGGTTGAGTACGGAAGACAAACGGGACTTAATGTCAATCACAAATGGTACATTTGGTACAAATTATGAACAAGATGACTGGGCATTCTTGGAACAAATGTCGGTTACATCGAAAAGAAAGGCTCAAACCGCAAGAAAAGCAAGACCGGCCACCACAAGGCCACAAGTGCATGCGGTTAACAATGAAGAACCTCAAGTCTCCAATCAAGTGTATGATGTATGCACGAGTTGTAATGCATTGGGATGCAAGTGATTTGTGTCCTGGTGTGGAAGGGCAAGTTGAAGAGGTAAATGCAATTCAAGGTCAAGGAGGTGGTCGGAGCTACAACATAAATTCAAACACGTACCACCCCGGGTTGAGAAATCATCCCAATTTTCGATATGGCAACCCATCAACTCAACTCAACCTTAACTTTCAAGGGACTTCCCAAACCCATTTTATTTCTCGTCAACAACATTTTAATCAAGGGAATGCTCAAAATAGGAACAACCAAGGAAGTCAAAGTCAATTTCAACAAACGGGAAGTGGTCAAAGTGGGTCTTCGGGTCAAAGTTCTTCAAGTGGGAATGAAGTCATGGATATGCTTAGGATGATGCAACAAGACATGCAAAGGAGAAATCAGTGATGAAGTGCGCATGCAAAAGGATGAAGTCTGTGACAAAGCCATTCAATCTTTGACCACTCAAATGGGTCAACTTGCAATCGATGTTGAGAATCTGAAGTAAAACAGCTCAGGCTTAAAGAAGGGGAACAACGTGCATATCAATGCGGTAAGTCTTTTGCCTAATTTTGGAATTTCTAGTGCTCAAGTTGATCCAACACCACAGTTTGTTGAGGGGGTGGTGGAAGATATTAGTGATGAGATTGAAAATGTGGGTAATTATGAAACAATTTTCCAAAATAACTCTGAATTACAACCGAATGAAAAATCTTTTTGTGAAAATTATTCTTGTGATAAATGTTTAAATGGCATATTAACCAAAATAAGGGATGAGAGGGTTGATAATAATATTATCCCAAGTAAACTTCAAGACCCAGGAGTGCCTCTTTTATCAATCCAAATTGGTGAATTTAAAACTGATCGGGCACTGCTAGATCTTGGAGTTTGTGTTAGTATCATGCCCAGTAGTTTATATGATCAGTATGAGTTTGGTCCGTCACAAAAAGTAAACACCACCGTGGTTTTAGCAGATCAAACCCATACACTTCCCCGAGGCATGATATATAATGTGATGGTACATGTGGAGGATTTATGTTACCCAGTTGACTTTTTAGTACTTGATTATGCTAAAAATGTAACTGATGCGCAATCCACAGTCATATTGGGTAGACCCTTCCTCTCCACTTCACTTGCAGTAATTGATTGTGCTAAGGAGACACTGGGAATTAAATGTGGAAATTGTGATAAACGGCTATTATTATTTGAAAACACTACTGACCCTCTTGTTGACAAGGAAAGCCTGAAGGCGGATTTTGTTAACAATTGTGTATCCTTGAGCAAGGATCACATGAAAATGGAGTGTTTTGTGATTGATAGGTCAGTTGAGAAGAAAGAAGTTGAGCATCAACAGAGTTAGAAAGTGGCAGAAAAAAGTGGCTGACCAAGGAAGACGAAAGTGAGACATCCACCTAACCTAAATGATCCAGGGTGGAGGATGAGGATGTTCGGGCCCGACCCTGGGTTGCCGGAAGACTGGCAACTGTTGCTTGAAAAAGAGCGTGCTTATAACGAGAAGGCTGCATGGGAGTTGGCCAGCCACCCACCTTGAATGTCATAAAAGTTTTAAAAAGGTGGTAATTGTACATTTTGTATATTTTTATTTTGCTTTATAATTTCTAGTTTGTTTGTTATTAATGGTATTTTAAGTTACCATTTTAGCAAAAACCAAGTGTGGGGAAATTCTTATGGATTTCTCTTCGACAACTATGTTGGGGACAACATGGGTTTTTCATGAATGGAAGTGGAGTTTTGAATTAGTAATGTCTTTGTTTTATTTTCTCAAACCCATACATTGGGGACAATGTATCCCAAGTCTGGGGACGGGGAAATTTTTCGTTTTCAAAAAAAAAAAAAAATGAATGAAAACCTAAAAGTGGTAAGATGGCGGGGTAAAGTTTTGGTCCCTTTTCATGGTCACAATTCCCTTAAATTCAAGTTTGCTTAGTTGTTTTAAAAACGAGGTTGTGTAGTATTCTATTCAAGGTTAGCATGCTTTCGATACAATAACCTACATAACATGTCTGGATACACTTGAGTATTGGGAAACGAAGGGCGTTGATGGAATGGTTATTCTCCATTAGAACTTGTGCTATCAATACATTTCGAGACCTTAGCTTGGCATAAGTGCAAAAGTGATAGAGGCACTTAGGTTAAAGCCTCGTCTGGAGGAGCGCGAGTTTGGGTTTTGGGGGTTGGGCCTCATACATTACACATATGAGCGTGGGTAATGAGAGGGGCGGGGGGTTGGTTCCCTTAGAAAACTTTATTGGACCTATTCTTTTTATTTGATCAACCCCGATAAATTTGTGAGACGATCCGGCTTGATAGGTTGTTCTTTGTAATTGTAGTTGTTGGTTATTAATCAACAGAGAGTAGTAGTTAATTGTCAATGTTAGTATAAAAAAAAGATGAAAAAAAAGAAAAAAAAAAGAAAGAAAAAAAAAAAGAAAAAAAAAAGAAAAGAGAAAAAGAAAAAAAATGAAAAAACGAGAAAAAGAAAGAAAAAGTTGAAGTCAATGTTCGAAGTATGGTGTAGTGAGTGTTGAGCTGCAAGTTAGTAATGATTATAGTTGTTTATTTTATTGTTTACTTAGTTTTGATGTAATAAGCCGGATCGGATCGCCTGAGCCACTTTCAATATTCCCAATCCATACCCTTACACTTAGCCCTGTTATAACCCGTTTTAAGTCCTCTTGATTTGCATTTGTGTCAAAGCATTTATATAGGTGGAGATTTGACGGTAGTACAAGCGTATGCGAGGAGAATTGGTTATGATTGAATACATGTGAATGATCACCAAGAAGAGAGTTAACGTGTGGAGGTGTGTTATGTGTGGGTAAAAACCGAAATCATGTTAGGTTTGATTAGAATTCTATGGTTTAAATATTATATCAAGTATACTAGTGCAAACATATAATAACGAGGGAATAGGGTATGACTTGGGACCTTGACTGAGCCGGGTTTGTGGTTTTTTTGGTGGTTGAGTTTTGAAAGCAATTGTGTTTTGAAGTGTTGCTTGGGGGCAAGCAACGGTTAAGTGTGGGAATGTGACGAGTGACTCGTAGGGAAGCTGTTAAGCGAGTTAAAAGATACAAATGTATTTGCTTAACCAACTTAATTTAATGGAACTAGTTGACTATGGTTACTCATAGGTTTAAAGGTAGGAGGAGGTAGAGGATGAAATTACGAGAACGTGGGCGAAAATGGCGAAGAAAACGGAGTTGAAACGAGAAAGATATGAAGGAAACAAGAAATTGAGGATGAGCTCCACCGTGGCCCACGGTCCAGACCGTGGACCACGGTCTACCTGAAGCAAACATTCCAGAGTCCACCGTACCGTGGAGAAGAAAAGTGACCGAAGAGGGAACCGTGGCCCACGGTCCGGGGCGGAGACAAAATTGCATGTCTTTTAATAGGCCGTTTGGGAGTGTCTTTTCATATACTTTTTCACCTTGGCCTGCCTAGAGGCGATTTTGGAGATGAAAAAAATCATTTGGGGTCTTGTATTCATTTGCTTTATGTCTTGGATTGTGACAAACAAGTTACTTGATGAAAAGATGATCTCCCGAGCCATGAGTGGCTAGTTTCTTCGATATTCCTCTCGGGATGTAAGGTTATTTGCAAAACACTTTTGTTTATTGTTCTTGAACTTGGATTGATTATCTAAATGCTATGTTAGTATGATCTTGTGTTTGTGTGATTGTTTGTAACTTGTCCATATTGTTTCTATCTAGTTTCTAGCCATATGTTCTTGGTGTTGTTGGCAATCGAGATTTAGTGGGAAGAACTAGAAAGAATAGTATTGATTGATTGTTAAGTAACAACCTCGCATTCTAGGAATCCGAGTACTTAGTTCTTGATTAATCACAAACAATTACATGTACACAAAACCGAGATATTATGGTTTATCCGTTGAATGTTAACAAGAGTGTTGAGTAATAACCCGAACCTCGAGAGGAATGCTTGTTTAATTAATCGTTTACAACTTTCGTTTAGTTTAATTTAGTTTATAAAATCAAATCAAAACCAACTTGGAAATTACTTTTTCGTCATTTACATTAATTTTAGTTACTCTTTGAGCTACTTATTGACACACTTTCCACAAACTCCTCGTGTTCGATACCCACTTACCGCTATCTATTTAGTAGTATTTGGTTTATATTTGAGTGAGCCTTCGACCTCACGTCAAAAACCAAGTGGGAACACCTCAAAAACCTCCAAAATTTATGACCATAGATGATAATTTTGCTGACTTCAAATGGAGGTTCATGAATTATATCTCATTAATTGAAACTGATTTGATGAGATATTTTGAACAAGGTCCTCATGTTCCCGTGACTGTTACACAAGCTGGGGAACAACTAAAGGATCCTGAAAATTATGATCACAATGATAGGGACCTGTTAGCACAAGACAAGAAAGCATATCTCATTTTAACAGTTTGTCTTTCAAATGAGATTACTGAGACTTTACGTGAACACCGAAGTGCAAAGGGCTTATGGGATGCACTTGTTGAGAAGATAGAGGGCAATTCTGAGATCAGGGAAAACAAGAAAGCCCTGTTGAAAGAAGAGTTTAACATGTTCAATCATTGTCAGGGTGAAGCCATATTGGACCTGGTGAAGAGATTTGAGAAACTAATGGTGAGAATAAGAGCTGCAAGTGTCAACATCACCAACTCCGAGGTCAATCACAAGTTGATGAATTCATTGCCTTATAGTTGGAGTACAAATACAATCACAATCAAGAGAACCACCAATCTGAATGCTATGACAAACAGTGATTTGATATCCACCATCAAATCATTTGAAATGGATGAACAGATGAGAATGAACAATCATCTGAGTTCTCTGAATCAGGTTGGGATGAGTACTGCATCATCAACGCCAACTGCTTTTATCAGCAAAACTCAACAGAATGTGTATCCAGTGACTGGTCCAAAGTACTCATCAAGTGTTTCTCCACAGACTACTTCCTTTATCTCAACGGGAAGTCAATCTGGATCATCTGAGTCTAGCTCATTTCAGAAGGCAGTCGATAGTGCTGTTGATCAAGCTTTGAAGGCCCACGGAATTTCATCATCTTCAAAACCTCAACCTAGCAAACCTTCAAGCTACTGTGAAGCTCTCCCGTTGTTGAATGACTCAAATATCTCAATAGTTCATGATTTTCTGTCAAGCCATGAAGAGTTGATGCAAGGAAATCTATTGCCGCCATAATTTGAGATTGGGGATTTGAGAGATATAAATCAAAAGGATCTCGAAAAGATGGATATCAAGTACCAAATGGCAACGGCCATGAAAAGAGCTACAAACTTCATGAAGATGTATGGGAAGGATAGCTTCAAGGATTCTGACAGGAAAAGGATCGGGTTTGACAAGTCGAAGCTGCGATGTTACAACTCGGTGAGATGGGTCACCTTTCATGAGAATGCACGAATCCTTCAAAACCAGCCAATGATATTTGTGTGATTGAGGTGACTGAGGAAGAAAACAGCAAAGTTGCAGGAAAGAGGTATGAGGTGCAGAAGCCAAGCAGCTCAGCTCAAAGAATTGGAAGTCATCCACACAAGGGCAACTCAAGCTCAAACACAAAGGCCCTTGTCTCCTAAATGGAGGTCCAAGTTGGTGTGGATTGGGATGATCAATTTCAAGAGCTGCAGAATCCTCTCAACATGGCAGGCATGGCTTTCACAACAAACGATGAAGCATCCTCATCCACTGCTGCAAGTTCTGAAGAATCACCCATTGATGAGGTAAATCACAATCTGTGTACTCAAGCTTGCATAAACAAAGTGAAATATTATAGATATCATCAAGATGAAGTTTTGAAAGAAAATGCAAAACTTCGTCAATTGAATACGGAGTATGTTAAGGCTAACAAGATCTATGTTGAAAAGATAAAAACTCACCATGATGATGTTGCAAATCCTAAACTTAAAAATTTCATAAAGGAGCAAGATGTCATCTATTATAAAAATATAATTAATGAGTTAAAAGATGAAACTGAGAAATTAAAACTTGATGCTTCTGATAAAAGAGAAAAAGAAAAACAAATTGAAAGATTTGAAGCATCATCTGAGCAATTAGATGACCTTATTTGTAACATCCTAAAATTTTAATTATAAATAAAGGAAGTTATGTTTAGTGATTTCACGTTGTTAATTATTTAATGTCGAGTAAGGAGGGAGTTGGGCTTAGATTGCGTAAGATGGGTTAAATGAGAATGGGCCTCGGGTCCGTGGGCTTTGAGGGATATAAATATCCCATCCCAAACCCAATCTTTCATTTCCACCTTCTTTCTTCACACACTCAAAACACACACATTCTAACCGATCAAGATTCGAAGCCGAGACCCGAGATTTTGTTGATAGATCTGAGTTGGTAAGGTAAGAACAAATCCTCCAAAGCTAATATTACTGAAAATGGTTAGGATTGGATGGGTTAACCGGACCCGAAACCCAAACTGCCCAAATCGGACCCCTAAAACGTCGATTTTAGGACGATTTGATGGTTGGGATTTGTGGGCGCCGATCATACGATTCCGTGGGTACCAAAATCGAGTTATTTGGCTAAGAAACGAAGGAGTTATGGGCAAACAGATCTGCAGCGCGATAACTTCGCCTGCAAGATTAAGTTCGCCTGATGAACTTCGCCTTCAAGCGTAACTTCGCCTTCAAGCGTAACTTCGCCTAAGGTTTAACTTCGCCTGAAGCCAAGTTCGCCTAAGGATAACTTCGCCTACGGCCAAGTTCGCCTAAGGTTTAACTTCGCCTGAAGCCAAGTTCGCCTAAGGTTTAACTTCGCCTGAAGCCAAGTTCGCCTAAGGTTTAACTTCGCCTGAAGCCAAGTTCGCCTAAGGTTTAACTTCGCCTGAAAGCCAAGTTCGCCTAAGGTTTAACTTCGCCTGAAGCCAAGTTCGCCTAAGGTTTAACTTCGCCTGAAGCCAAGTTCGCCTAAGGTTTAACTTCGCCTGAAGCCAAGTTCGCCCGAGGTTTAACTTCGCCTAAAGTGAAGTTCGTTTAGAAAATAAATTAAAAACCTAATGGAAAATGTGTTAAGACAGTTAATGGAAATAAAATTTTTCCAAGCTGACCTGGCAGCTCGACCCCAGCCAGGGGCTCTGCCCCTTGGACCCTGCTAGGGGCTGCCGCCCCTAGACCCCGCTGCCCCCGGACCCCCGTTCGTTGTGGGTAGTAATTAAGACTAGAAAGATGTTATAAGTAGTGATAGTTAAATTGATATGTATACTTGTTATACAGTCAGCCGTGCACAACTGAAGAAAGGGATTACGATCAACGGAGAACGTAACCGTGTTCAGGTGAGTTTCTAGCCCCATTTATGTGTTATGTTTTCGGGGCTGTGTGCATACTCAACATGTTTGTTAATACACTTATCCTAAGAGATAAGTGTATGCCTTATGTGGATAATGTGAAATGTATGAATGATTGCTTGATGGTACGTGAACGATCTTCGGATATTGCACGTACTGTCAGGTTGTAACGCTATGTATAAGGTAAGTATGTTATGTATGTTTATGTGTATGAACATGATAGAGATAATAGAAGAAAGAAATGATAATGTATGGTTGTATGGTTACGAAAAGGGTACCGAGCCCTAATAATACTCGAGGTATGATGTATGGTGGTATGGTAACGAAGAGGGAATCGAACCCTACTAATATTCGAGAACTAGGGAACCGAACCCTACTAATATTCGAGGAAAGAGGGTACCGAGCCCTAATAATACTCGAGGAATGAGGGTACCGAGCCCTAATAATACTCGAAGAAAGAGGGTACCGAGCCCTAATAATACTCGAGGAAAGAGGGTACCGAGCCCTAATAATACTCGAGGAAAGAGGGTACCGAGCCCTAATAATACTCGAGGAAAGAGGGTACCGAGCCCTAATAATACTCGAGGAATGTAGGGCGTAATGCTCTTTATAACATAAGATATGAAAGTAAGTTAATACAAAAGAAAGTAAGAAAGTATGAAAGTAAGAAAGTATGAATGTAAGAAGGTATGAAATTATGAAAGTATAAAAGTATGAATGAAAGAATATAATGTTATGTGAATGGTATGATTATGTGATTATCTAGAACTCACTCAGCGGAGCTGACTTTTAGTATGCACGCAGGTGAGTAGGATGAGGCAGCTCGCTTGAGGAGACACATGGCACTGAACAAGAGTCGGGCATCTGAAGACTTATGATGTTTTAACTTTAATGCTTTAATGGGAAAGACAATGAATGTTTTGAGACAAATTATGAATTATGTAATGTTTTATGAAAGTTTTACATTCCGCGTAAATGTTTTAATTAACTCTGATATTTAGAGCTGTGTTTATAAGTAAATCCAACACCAAAGTAGGGTTACCGGTAACGGTTATTGGAGCCCAGAGAAGTACTAAAGTTAAAGCGGGGCTAGGATATGATTATTCAGCAATACCTCCACCGTTGAATTATAATTACACTAGCCTGCCTCACTTTAGCTATAATACTTCTCCTGATGAAGAAATGGCATATGGAGTTGGTAAACTACCAAAACCAGTGAAATTTGTTTCTGCTACATCTCCATCAGCTGCTCCGATTCGATCATCTGATAAGTCTAACGTCAACGTGTCTTGTGTAGCAGGTGATGTAAGTGGTGATTGTGGGAAGGTTAACCAGAGTTGTAAGTCAAAAGGAGAGTTAGAACCCCGTTTTGAGTCTTGTGTGGGTCTAACAAAATCAATTAAGAATCTTGTCTGTAATAAAGTGTGTGAGTCAATGTTAGGGAGTCCAATGTCAGGATCAAAAGCTGTGTTTTGTGACACATCTAGTGATGACCATTGTACAAATGCTTGTAATGAAAGTGAATGTTCTTCACCTGATTCTGAATGTGAAACTATTTTTGATGAAACAATTGAAGCTAAGGTTGATGATCAGAAAAGTCCTAGCTACTCATCAACTGATCATCATTTTGAGAACCTAACTAAAGAGAACTCCAGTTTTGAAAATGAAAAACCAAGCACTTCCTATAAATATGTGCCATCAAAGAAAACTTCATTTTCTCAAAATACTTCATATAACAACAGTTCTCAATATTATGATCAGTTCGATAGTGTTTATTACTATTCTCAACAAAAACTGAGGCATTCAAATTATTTTGCTCTAACATTTTCAAATGTTCATCATTATCAGACAGATACAGGTTACAGACACGTTAACCCTACTACATCACCCTATCCCACATATCTCAGTGATCAAGATATCTATAATAGAAATAAGAGAAAATGTTGCTTTGCTTGTGGCAATCCGTCTCATCTTGCAAGACATTGCAAGAACTGGCATAAGCAACAAAGAGACTTCAACAGTAAGTTTGGTCAGACATTTCCTAAGTTTAATGCTCAAACTAAGAAAATGCCTAACCAAACTTACACTTCAGCCAGTGAGACGGATTTAAGACCCAAGAAAAATGAGAAACCCAAGAAACCTTTCTGGCTAACCCAAAGAGAAAGGAAGCAGTTAGCTAAGGGGTCTGAAGCTGAAAAGCCCAAGAACCCTTCAAAGGATTTCACTAAGGCGAATTAAGAAGATTTTGTGGTTAAGCCCAAACCAAAACGAAGGCAATCCAGAAAACCATTTCAAAACCGAGGAAATCATAATTCAAGTTCCACGAGGGATTGCTCTTCAGATTTTGACTCACCAAGAGACTACATTTTTAGAAATCATAAAATTAAATTTGGTGATTTTGTGTTTAATTTTCCCAAGACAAGTGTGTCTCGGAAAACCCTCCACTAACTGGTTGTTCGGTGTGTAGGGTCAGCCTGGAAGGCCTGTCAGCAGTATTTGGTACTTAGACAGTGGCTGCACCCGACATATGACAGGAGAGGAGTCGATGTTGTTCGACATCAAACCATTCAACGGCGGGCACGCTTCTTTTGCCGGTGACATTGGAGGAGAGATTACAAAGCAAGGAAAGGTCTCGAATGGTACTTTGACATTCGATGAGGTCAATCTGGTGTGAACAGCTCAACCACAACCTGCTCGGTATGTCTCAAATTTGTGATAAGAAATTCTCAACCCTATTTACAAAAAATGAGTGTCTCATATTGAAACCAGGTTTTAAAGTCCCTAAAGAGTGGATTATGTTGCGTAATCCGAGGCACAATGATGCTTACATTCTGGACATGAGAAACAATTATTCCATGCGTTCTGCTTCTTGTTTGATGTCCAAGGCCTGGGAGAACGATTCATCTTTGTGGCATCGAAGGTGAAGTGTATCAGAAGTAACAACGGAACGGAGTTCTGCAACAAAGTGGTAAATGAGTTCTGCCACAACAAGGGAATTCTTCATCAACTCAGCGCACCCTATACTCCAGAACAAAATAGGGTGGCTGAACAAAGAAACCGTACGTTGGTTGAAGCCACTAGAACAACGCTATCATATTCCAAACTCCATTGATTTTATGGGGTGAAGCTATTAACGCTGCATGCTTTACCCAGAATCATGTGCTTCTAAACAAAAGACTGAACAAGACTCCGTATGAAGTCTTCTATGGAACGAAGCCAAGTGTAAATTTCTTCAAAACGTTTGGATGTCCCTATACCATACTCTAAACCAATGCTGGAACAACCTCCAAGTTTGCTGAAAAGGCGGATGAGTGCTACTTTGTTAGGTATTCTGCTGACAAAAGTGCTTATCGGGTCTACAACAAGAAAACTAGAGTGATCCTAGAGTCTTTCAACATTGATTGGCAAGAATTAAACCCTACCGATGCACGCAATGGTCCCGATTGAATGTTTGATTATGAAAGATTGTTCAAACAGTTTCGTGGGATGTATATGACTCCCGCTGTACCAACGGTTTCACCTGTTGTTTCTACACTGGCCCAACCTGCTGATGACCAATTTATCCTGATGCATGCTGTATTGAGAGATCTTGGACATGTTGATATAGCTGCTGCTGCACCTATACTCAATGTACAACCCGTGGCTAATCAACCAACTCCGGTTAATAATGTGCAGCCATCTGCAGATACCACATAAATGCCTGCTGTTGAAGATAGGATTGATTCTGATTCTGATTCATATGTGTCAGCCGACAACAATGAAAATGTTTAAGTCGAACAAGCAGAGCCCCCACACCTTCCACAGAAGAAGACAATCAAGGTCCTGCAATGGAGGTCGATGCATCAAATGCGCAAGTTGATCCATGTGCGAATGAAGCTTCTAATAACACCAACACAACCTCTGTTCCAGCTGTTGTTGTCCCATTTTATGACAACCTATGGGAAGGTACCATTGCTCCAGAACACTTGGTCAATCAACAGGAAGGTGAAATTGATCCTCAATCAAGTGCTTCTGTCCCTGCAATCACTGTTTTTCATCCCATAGAGAGCTTGACCATTCAGCTTGAGGCAACACCAATCGAGCATGTCGAGCAAATTCCACAGTTACCTATTCATCGTCGACATCCGACTGAGAATATCATTGGAGATCCATCCGCTGGCATTCAAACACGCAGCACCTCTGGTACTATTAACAGATGTCTGCTTGTTTTATTTCACAGGTGGAACCCAAGGACTACAAAGTTGCACTGAAAGAGAACTCCAGGGTCGAAGCCATGCAAGAAGAGCTGTTACAGTTCAAGAAGCTGAATGTTTGGAGGCTAGTGAAGAAACCAGAAAATAAGAAGCCGATCGGAACAAAATTGGTGTTCTGAAATAAGAAAGATGACAAGGGGTGATCATTAGAAACAAAGCCCGGCTTGTTGTGCAAGGTATTTAGCAACGTGAAGGTCTTGATTACGATGAAGTCTATGCACCAGTAGCCAGATTAGAAGCAATTCGCATCTTTCTGGCATACGCCTCGTACATGAACTTCAAAGTGTATCAAATGGATGTGAAGACTGCTTTCTTGTATGGGAAAGTGAAAGAAGAGATCTACGTCAGTCAACCTCCAGGTTTTGAAGATCCAAGTCATCCTGATCACGTTTACCGCCTTGACAAAGCACTTTATGGTCTTCACCAAGCACCTCGTGCATGGTATGCCACACTTGCCGATCATTTAGTGAAGAATGGATACAAGAGAGGAATCGTCGATCAAACTCTCTTTGTCAAGAAGGTCAAGGGTGATCTGATTCTGGTACAAGTTTATGTTGATGACATTATCTTCGGGTCCACGAATGAGAATATGTGCAAGGAGTTCTCTAAGGTTATGCAACAACGATTTGAAATGAGTTCCTTAGGGGAGATGACTTTCTTCCTGGGCTTACAAGTTGAGCAAAAGAATGATGGGACTTTAATTCACCAAGAAAAGTACGTTCACGACATTGTTCAGAAATTTGGTTTCAAGGACTCAGCATCTTTCATGACACCAATCGCTACGCGACCTGTTCTCGCTCCTGATCCATCGGGAAAACTAGTCGATCAACACCTTTATAGGTTAATGATTGGTTCCCTGATGTATCTCACTTCAAGCAGACCGGACATCATGTTCCCTGTTTGTTAGTGTGCCAGATATCAGTCTGACCCAAGAGAATCCCACATGACGACTATCAAGCGCATTTTAGATACTTGAAGGGTAGACCACCTTTGGGTCTTTGGTATCCAAAAGAATCTCTCTTGGAACTTCATGCTTACACCGACAGTGATTATGGGGGATGCAACTTGGACCGAAAATCAACATCGGGTGGATGTCAATTCCTAGGAGACCGGTTGATCTCGTGGCAATGCAAGAAACAAGTCACTATGTCCACCTCCACAGCAGAAGCCGAGTACATTGCCGCATCCAGCTACTGTTCTCAAGTGATATGGATCCAGCATCAGCTGCTGGATTACGGTTTGAATTTCTATGGAACCATGATCAAATGTGATAATGAGAAGGCCGTTGCAATTGTTAAAAATCCGGTCCAGCACTCAAAGACTAAGCACATCGACATCCGAATACACTTTATTCGTGATTGTTTTGATCGTAAGCTTGTCGATATAAAAAGGGTCCATTCTGACTATAACTTTGCAGATCTCTTTACCAAAGCTTTTAGTCATGCCCGATTTTTATTTTTCGTTGAGTCATTGGGCATGATTTCTTTTGAGTAAATTTTATCTTTTAGGTTTTAAAATTGTAAATATTTTTCAAATATGTCACAATTTTAGAGGGAGAAAATGAGTTAACTTTAACTCACCAAAAAGATTTTAAATTTATTTTTAGTAAAACAAAAATCAAGTCACTTGACTTAACAAAAAGATTTCTAGTTTTATATAATATTAATTTCATCTTTACTCCTATTTATTTTTATTTACAAAATCTTAAGAAAATTTCTAAAAGAGTTGTCCCGTTTAGAGAGAGTTTGATGTGTTGTAAAACACACGTATTTTCCACACATTTTATCTATGTACTATATTATATTTTTATATGTTTTAACTCGTTTTAGATAGGTTTTAGATACATTTATTAATCTTGTAGGTTTTGGGTGAAAGAAAGAAAGAAACCGAGCTTTTGGAGCAGTTTACGAGTATTTTACGCATACGTTTTCAAGTAAACAACTCAAGGCCCGACCCATATGCATCATGGAGGCCCAAGACCCTATTATATTATAACATAAAAAAAAATTAAAAAACCCTAAGACTACTACTGTAGCTGCGATCAGCAGTTTCAACAAGGAGAAAAAAAAAGAGAAAAAGTTTTGTGGAGCTAGGGTTTGGACTTGTGGCGGCTAGGGAAGGAAGAAGACACAAAAATCAAGCCTCGGGATTGTTTACCGTCAGTTTACAGCAGCAAACAGCAGCCGGAATACCCAATATCCTTACAATACTTTCATTGTTCATCAACTTTGATTTTCTTGTTTAATTGTTAACTAGTTTGGCAATTACTTGAAAGATTGATTTGTTATTGATTATTGTTGATCATTGGATGTTGGTTAAGATGATTGGTATAAGTTTAATGATGTGTTTGTTAAGTGTTTGCTGCTGTCCAAATATGATTATAGGCTAAACTTGTTAGTTCTACCTAAGAATGATGATTATTGTTAGTGTTTGATGAGCTTGTTGGATTGTTTGATTAATAGACTTGAATTGTTGTTTTAAAGTTTGATTTAGACATAAATTATGTTGTGTTTAAGGGCTGGAAATTTTGGTGATTAATTGCATAAACCCCGTGTGTCGGTTGATTAGTTTTGTATTGATTGATCGGTGCATTGTTTGATTCTAGACTGTGTGTTTAGGGTTTGTTTGTGGTAGGTACCACCGTAGGGTTTTGTTGCGTGATTATTTGGATTAAGTACAGCGGTTAAACACCTTCTTTGAGACCGAGAGGTGATAGGAAGTTAGGGTTGTCTCATTGCCTTTGCATGCTAGAATAAGGATTGCGCGAGAGCGAGTTCGTTTCTTGTCAGGTTTAGGTGTTTTGAGCGACTAGTTGATCTATTTTAGTTTAAGTTGAATTGTTCCTCTATCCTTGGTTGTGTAGTATTCATTGCCATTAGGGTCGAGTGTTGGTGGGACCGAGAGGTGATCCTTCATTAGAACACGTTAGCGATTGTTTCCCGGTTTGGTCGTTTTAGGCGATTTTGAGTAGTTTAGGCTTGTTGAGTGAGACCGAGAGGTAATCCAGTGAGCCCGAGCGATCCTTAGTCGTGTCATCTTTAGGGATCGGTGTCTTGATATCTTTCAATCCATTAGCTTATTAGGCCTACAATTTGATTCAGACCTAGGTAGACGTTTTTCTCCATCCTAAGTTAACACAGTTAGTTTGTCGTTAAGTTTTCTATTTTTGGTAAGTTTTGTCAGTCAGTCTAGTTAGTTCAGTTAAGTAATTAAAAATCAAAAATCAATTAAATATTATTCTAAGGTAGGTCTTGTCTAGGGTTAGTAATCGTTAGCGTCTTACGTGTCCACGTGTTCGATACTCGGACTTCCTAGGTCTATACTACTTGCGATCGGTACACTTGCCGGTTGTGTGTGGTTTTAGGATTTTCGTTTTAATAATAAAGCTTAGTTGTGAGGGTCATTATTATAGGGTTATTAGACACACATCAGAGTTCCTGCTTAGAGGGAGTCGGATAATTAAAATTTTCAAATTTTAAGAATTTGATCCAACCATATGGAAAGTGATAGTACATTGATATGTATTGATCCTAGCACGTGAAAAGAGTAGAACAAAAGACTACAAAGTCATTCATTGACGTGTAGATAGATTTGACAAACAAGCAAGTGTTGGGTGATATAAACTTAAACTACTGCCGTTACTAGTGGCTATACGTTTAAGAAGCGATTGCAAGATTCCGTGAAGTCATATCAATGAAGGATGAAATGTAATTATACATGTCATACCCAAGCCTCTCTTTACCTGATCACAGTTGTCTTATGAAATAAGTGTCAATTTTTAATTTCTATTGAGTCAAGTAAGTGTCAAGAAAAGAAAAGAAAAGAAAAACAAAAAGAGTCAGAAAAGAAAATGAAAAATCAAGAAAAAGAGTTGAAAAAGAGTCACTTAGGATTTTAAATTCTACTTTATTTCTTCATTTATTTTGATTCAAGCCTTGGACTTTCTCTGTTTGTAGTCATACAAGATCTGATTGTTAAGACCCTGAATCTTCTGCTTTATTTTAACTTTTCTAGATCGAGTCAAGTGTGCAAAGCACAAAATGTCAAGTGTACAAAGCACAGAGTGTCAAGTATGTTAATAAGAATACTGTGATCAACTAAGAAAGGTTTAAGTCAAGTTGAGGTGATATGATAACACAAAGTAAGCCCGAGATATGATGGAATAAGTAACATGTCTGATTACGTGGGGACCACATAAGTACCGTGCCTAATTGACCTTCAAATGTATCATTTTAGACCCAAAACATTTGTCAAGTTTAATAAACGGACAATATCTACAGTCAACGATGAATTTGTGTCACAATAACTTCAAAATGGAAACATGATCTAGGGCTGTGCAAATTAATATGATTCCATGTCACGATCGTTCTTTATAAATTAACTAAAGAAAAGATCTATGTAAATTAATTCAATATTTTTTTTAACTTTAGAAGTTTTTAAAATTTTCTTTTATTTTAGTTTATTTTGTTTTTATTTTCTAAAATATTAAGTACTTGTACAGTTAAATATTTTAAGTTTTATAATTTTTCTTTTATTTTAGTTTATTTTGTTTTTGTTTTCTAAAATATTAAGTACTTGTACAGTTAAATATTTTAAGTTTTATTTTTAATTTTTACTTTATTTTATTTTATTTTATTTTATTTTTTATTTTTATTTTTATTTTTATTTTTATTTTTATCTTATTTTTATGCTTATGTTAAGAGATCGTCGGTGCAAAGGTTTACAGTAACGGACCGACAAAAGAGAACTATACAAATTAAACAAAGTGCTCGGATTTGGTGGGTAAATATTTTTTGGGTTTGAATGTGCAAATATTTTTAAAGACCGAGGACCGAGAGTGTATGTTTAGGTGAATACTCGCGATATTTTGACCTTATCGCGAGATAGGCTGACCCTATATATGTGGGTCACCAAAATATCTTTCACTATTCATCAAACTTTTCACTTTTCACTCTCTCTTTTCTCTCTCATCCTTCTTCAAACTCTACCCATCTTCACCTTCAAGATCTGGCCTACTCATTATCAATTATGCCGTTGAATCCAGATCATGCTCCCGCAGTTAAACTACATAAACACCACCGTTCATCCTTTCATCTTTGTTTATGGGTTGTCGTGGATCGAGACAGCGGTTCTTATGAACCGTCGGCTAGATCTAAGACAGATCTCATGATTTGTGGTGTTCTCATGGTCATAATCTGTTATTAGGAGCTTAGATTTATGTTTATCATCATTATTTGTTAGTTTTAGATTTGTTTCTGTACAATTTGTAGTTATAGGGTTTTGTTCATAGGTTCTGAGGTTCAATTGACCAAGTAAATCAAAAGGATTTCAGTTCAAACTTTCCAGAAATCTAATTCGGGTCTAGGCGACACCCAAGAAATGAAAAGGGGATCAAAAATGGCCAAGTGAAATTTTTCGCATGAAAAGGCTTTTTCGCTTCGCATGTTTCATGCGAAGCTAAATGAAATCTCTGTTTCGCTTCGCTTGGGATCATGCGAAGCGAAATGAAATCTCTGTTTCGCTTCGCTTGGGATCATGCGAAGTGAAATGCAATCTCTATTTCGCTTCGCTTAGGATCATGCGAAGCGAAACGAAACCTCTGTTTCGCTTCGCTTGGTCTCATGCGAAGCGAATGGGATTTCTGTTTCGCTTCACTTGACCCAATGCAATGCGAAATAAATTCCCATGCGAAATAAGAACCATGCGAAAAAGTCACACTTAGCATTTTTTTTAGATTTTGAGACTGATACCTACTGGATTGTTTTGGACTAATGAACTGTTTGGACTCGCGAACTGTTTTGGACTTAATCTTTGTTCATATTGTACCAAGTAACTTATAAATAAACTAAAATTAACTTATCAACTTATTAAAATTAATTAACTATATACAATTAATTAAGTTGAGTAATATGTACATACTTAAGGCATATGTATATAACTTATCTTGTTTTGCTTTTATTTAATGATGATTCTCATGATCTTATGGTATTGATTTCAGGGTCACAATCTGTTTTGTGCTCTCGGGTTACCAAAGGCAAAAGCATATAAAGTATTCACATCTATGGTCAAGGGGTTTAAGCAATCACCACTTGCACATGCTATCTCTGCTGATCCAGCTATTTGTTACAAGTGGGATTTGGACTTCTGGCGTTTGCCAAGGTTGCTGATGATTCTCTATCTTTTACAACAAAGGTTACCAGAAAAGAGTTGACTATCACTGAAGCAGATATTAGACGGGTGATAAAGATTGCTGACGAGCCAGATTATACATATGAGAAAGGAGACAGGAAGAAGCTGGTTGAATTCGTGACACAGATGGGATACGACACTGAGTGGAAGAGCCTAGAGAAGAAACATCTCCCACCATATTGGAGGTTTCTATTCCACATCGTCACTCATTGCTTTGCGGATATTCGTGGAGGATTCGATAGCATGAGGGTTGACTAGGTTCGCATCATGTTTGCATTGACGACTCGAGAGAAGTTCAACTACTCTCGGAGGATATTCTTGTGTATGTTGGGAAATATCATGAGTGAGGCCACATGGCTTATGGAGATTCGTACAGATGCTTCTTGATGATTTGATTCCAAATGTTCCAAGATCGGGGTCAAAGAAGGCTAAAGACAAGAAATATCTTCCTGAGCCTTATCACGTCAACGAGATCAAGACGTCAATCTTTGGTGTGTTGCTGAGCACGAAAGGAAGGGATATCAGTATAAGGGACCAAGGCCGGGTCCTAAGTTCGGTTTGTTTGAGGAAACTGAAGCTGCGGGTGATCAGTCTATTGAGAGTGAAGAGGATGATGAGCCAGAGGTTGAGGCAGAATAAGATTCGTCTGATGAGCCTCCTGAGGATAGCACGAAAGTCAAGCATGATCTAAAGAAGAAGGATACTGAGAAGGGGAAGGTTGTTGATTTGGAGGAGGAAGAGGAAGACCAGCCGCCCTTGAAGCGTCTGAGAAAACTTGGGGACTCCCAGAAGTCATCCAAGCTTATTGTCAAGATTCCCTCTCAAGGTAAACCCTCTAACCAACCCATAATCACCAAAGAAACCTTAGCCAAAGCCCTCAAGGACTTAGATGTAACCAAAATCCAGATCCCTACCTATAAGAAACCAAAGACCAGAAAGAAAGCAAAATCCAAGAAAACCAAAACCTTACTCCATGATTCACCCGAATCCTCACCCGAACCCACTCCAATAGACCAACCAATATCGACCTTCTTACCCCAAATACCACCCTCACCACCTCAAGACCAACCCACAACTCCAGTCAAACAACCAACCCAAACCGTACCCGAACCTTCCCAAACCACACCACCACCCACACATCAAATCACCGAACCAACGACCTCCTCAATATTCACATCATCTATATTCAGCTCTCCTATACAAACCACCAGCCTATGGAGCCAAACTGCTATATCCTCACCACCTGCCCAACAACCAACACCACCCACCACTACAACTTCACCAATCCTTACCCAATCCATTACCCTACCTTTGCAAACAACCTCACCACCCATAGTGTCCATCACACCACCATCCACTATCATGTCACCCAAACCCATTGCCCGAGGGAAGTCTTCGACACCTCCAGTATACGCCGACCCTATCCTCGATAGGATCGTCGCACTGGAGGAATCCAACGCAAAAGATATTTGAGACTCTCCAGTAAACACCGCATCAATGATATCCTCACCAACTCCAGTAAACACAGGGTGGCCAAGCCATTAGTGGCGTAAGTACCAGCTTGGGTCCTAAACAACAAGTACAACCTTAGGTCCAAGCTGGTGATGACGAAGATGATGATGATGGTGAAGACGATGACGATGACAACGTACATGACATCTTTGATGATAATGATAGTGATGGTGATGAAGGTGGAAACGGCAGAGATGGAGGGGCGGGGGCAGTAGGAGGTGGAGGTGGAGTTAACACTCAATCACCTCCACACACTCAACAAGATATTCGAGACCCTGCTGCTCACGACTCAGCCGGCAAAGTCAGGCAGCATGACACGAAGATTGACGATATGTATAAAGATTTATTTCCTGATGATTTTGCAGGTGTTATGGATGATTTCATTGAAGCAAGAGAGGACTTGGAGCAATACATTACAGCTAACACGGAGGAGGCAGTAGAAGATGACTACCTCAACTACTCGCCAAATTCAGATATGCCTCCAGCTCAAGTTCAAGCGTCAGAGACTCCTGCCACTGATCTCATCTCCGATTCAATCGCCGACTTGACACAGGAACCACCTAAGAAGAAGAGAAAGACGCACATTGTGTCAAGTTGTGCGTGTGCCCACTTGCTCAACTACCCTTATCATGATTATTTCGCTGATTGTCTACGCGAAATATAATAAGGAGAACAATTGTTGGGCAATCAGACGATATAGCGGCGATTTGATCTATCTCAACCACCACGAACTGAAGTCGTTACCAGAGCTTGACATTAATTATCTCCGAAAAGCTCTAGGCCATGGTGCAGTTGGGAGTATGTTAGAAAGTTGGGTCCCAAACTATCTACATCATCAATCGAAAGTCGACAACAAAGATTTCGAGTTGAATAAGGGTCGCAAGTACAAGAACCCAAGGGAGATAGACCCAGCCACCGGAGAGCCACGAACAATGTGGAGATACAGGGCACCAAAGGATTTTCATATCATCTACCATGGTGAGCCCTATACTCCTAACATCCTCCGAGACTTCATTGGCTGGGAGTTCGATAACACGACAGGGGAGGCCATCATACGCTTCAAAAATCTGTCTGAGATTCGTATATTTGACGAGCACGAGCTAATGGGGCTGCATATAGAAGATGTCAAGAAGTTCTACAACTCACCCCTGGGAACCATCGAGGACATCGGTCGTCAGAACACAGAACAGATAGTTGAAGCCTTCAACAAGTTTGTTAAAAGAGTTGTTGAACTTCCACTACCCGATGATGGCTAGCTGGATTACGACACCGACGGGTTCCAATACTAAAGACTAGAGGGAGATTATTTGTCTCATTTTTGTTGTAGTAGTCTTTTGTATTGTATTTACATGTATTGGGCTTTAGTTGTTTGATTTGCATGTATAGGCCCAAGGGAAAAACTTGTAATTAAGCCCATTGGGCATAAGATGTGGCTAGTTTATCATGCATGCTTCTCTATAAATAGAGAAGCATGCCATGAGAGATGGTGGTTGGTTATTAATAGAAAAACCTTTTGTTAATTCTCTTGTTCAACACACTTTCTTTCTATCTTCTCTCTCTCTCTACCCGAAATAACATCTCAAGATCCGAGACCGCTTAGGTGGCTTAGTGTGATTTCTGCTAGCACTAAGCTCGGTTGATCCAAGAACATTGTTAGATCCACCCGCCACGGGACCTACAATTGGTGATTGTAACCCGATAAGTTCGGTTATCGGGTTGATTTGCGAAAATGAGAGACACAGTTCGACGATGTGTTGAGATCACAAGTCAAGGGGGTGATTGTAAGGCCAAAAATGTGACTTGCGATATCAAAGTATGAAACCCATTATTTATTCATGGTCAAGATGATAATTAATGTCGGCGAGAGGTCTGGACACGAGACGAGAGCTTCAGGCACGCATTTAGCTTCAACGGGAAGAAATCTTCTAGAATGTTATTATTTTGGATACAAATAGGACTTTGTATTGTTAAGTTTTGTGTGTGTTTTGTGTGGTGTAAATCACCCACCCAAGGGGAGCTCACCTTGGGTGGGTCGGTTCGATTATTATGTATTTCATCTTTCGAAACCGACAACGTAGTCGTTCACCGTTTATATTATCCTTATATTAATTTGTTCGATCGTTTGATTTACCGCATCCGTCTCAAGCAAAATTATCAAGAACAAGGCCGTTCATTGTCGGATCCGGTTTCGGGACCTACAATAAGTATTCAAGGTAATTGTTACATGGTTTTTGATAGTTTATAGCCGTAATCCAAAACCCCTAAACTAATTCTAACAAACATGGATCGGAATATCAGATTGTAATTCTAAGGCTTTTTGTGAAGAATATGAAGTTTTATTAATACATATAAATAATATTTTCTGTTATAAAACACAGCAATGGAGTTGGTCTAGTGGTTTGATCATGTTGGTGTGGTCCTAGGGACCAGGGTTTGAACACGGGTCTGGGTCTGGACACTTTTAATTTTTTTTAAATCTTTCTTTATTAATATAAATCAAGATTATCAAAATAAATGTATTAAAAGTCATCAAAAATAAAATAAGATCTTTTTAAGTTAAATAAATTATTTTTTTAAATTAACTTTACCAAATTCCATCCAAAAACCCAACCTTTTCATATTCGTAACGTTATATAAAAACTCGTTAATAAATCCCGTTAACTTTACTATTCACATAAATACTTGTTTTCAAATAACTTTCTGACAAAAATCCGTAATTCATAAATATCATAATTCTTTTGTTAAGTAATAAATCATTAGCTGAAATAATAGTTAAATAATATATTTCGTTAAACTTTAATGCGTTAGTTTTTAATCCGTTATACTTTAGGTAATATTAATTCGTTAAACTTTAAATTCGCTAAACTTAAAATTCGTTAGCTTACAATTCGTTAAACCATTAAAGATAATTTTTTTCGATTTAGTTAACGATTATAATTCAAGTTAAAACTATGATTTAAAATCTATATTTCGCAAGCATTAAATTTCTCATAATTGTTAAAAATTCAATTAAAACAATATTATATCAAAATGCCTTAAAATCCCATAAAATATAATGTAATACCCCCATTAACCAAAAATATACAAATTTTTCAGTCCCGTTAGTTAGATTTTGTTTTTTGTTCTAATTATAGTTTGAGAAGTTCAATCGTTTCGGATTTTTTAACTCACTTTCGGTTGCTTCGGTTTTGTTATCTCGGTTTTCATGACAATGTTTACCTTCAATTTCAAGGTGAGTTTCTCATCCCCCCCCCCCCTCTTTTTACTCTTTTATTACTTTTGGGGGTAGCATATGTATCCTACAAACTTCAAGTATTTACGATTTTGCTTACAAACTACAATTCATTACATGGACTTGTGTGTTTATTTGCTTACTTGCTTACGTGCGTTGATTTCAAGTGGTTGTCTCAATTAGTATGATCATACGCCCCCGTTTGCACTCAGGACCATTGTTTCGAGTCGAAAGGGGGCCTCATTATCCGAGTACATTGGTTGTCCCCAACTAAAAAGGACCTTCATTTATTCTTTACACTCATGGTTATTGATTCTAGTGTAAAGAACCCTTATTTGTGCTTTTCACAAGTTTCATGGAATTGTATGATTTTTACGTATTATATCAAACTGTGTGAACTCACCAACTATTCATATAGTTGACATTATTTTATACATATGCTACAGGCACAAGCATTAAAGGATGATACTTCGAGAAGACACTAGACTTAGGTTATTTAAACAAATGGACAAAATGTTTAGTTGTATTTATATTTCCTTGTATTCTTTGTGCTCAAACTTGTGTATTTGATGTTGAAATTAATCAATGATAATATTGTGACTTAATAGTGTCACATGTGTTTTGAGCAATCTGTACTTCACACTCAGGCGTTTCCGCTTTAAGCCGTGGTGTTACAATTTTGGGTCCCCAATCGCATTTGGAATCAATTGCATCGCACTCCGGGAACAAGTCGCATTGGATAACTGATAACTACTCGAACCGCAATTAGAATCATTCACATGGCATCCAGAAACAGATCACATCGTATTTTCCCAAAACCAATCGCATTCTACAAACAAATCACATTGCATTTTCATGCGATTGCGATTCATTTGTACTTAGCACTTTCAACATAATTTCCTGATTTTAAGATTGTTTGATTTGGTGATGTAGGTCCCGAAACCGCCGGATCCGACAAAGAACGGCTTTGTTCTTGATAGGCGCTCGAGACGGGTGCGGTGAAATCAAATGACCGAACGAAAACAAATATAAAGATAAAATAAATGAATGATCTCGTTGTCGGTTTAAGATTCGATATATTAATAAACGAACCGACCCACCCAAGGTGAGCTCCCCTTGGGTGGATAACTTACACCATGGAAAACACACACACAAACATAACATACAAGTCCTATTTATAGCTAAAACAAATACATTCTAGAAGATCTTTCTCGTTAAACTTAAACGCGTGTCGAAGTTCTCGTCTCGTCTCGTCTCGTCTCCGGATTTCTCGACTACATTAATTATTATCTTGACCATAAATATATAACCGGTTTCGTACTTTGATATCGCAAGTCACATTTTGGCCTTACAATCACCCCCTTGACTTGTGATCTCAAAACTTTGTCTCTCACGTCTTTACAAATCACCCGATAAATCGATGCCTCTTCATTTCAATTCACCCCCTCAAGGTATGATCCACCTGTATTTAATCTTGAAGTTGTTCTCGCTTCTTCGGATCTTAAGTTGTATATAGGCATGATATGAGCTCGAATATCCACAAATCGATCTCGAATTACCAGATTCAATGATCAAATGAACCAAACTTATTAATTCGTTCGAAGTTCACCTTTCGGATCCAACTTCTCGAACGCCTTAGAAATAACAAGCTTTGAACACGGTTAAACAAGACGAAACCCGAACAAATTTAACTTTCTTCAGTTTGGTCAACACCGAAAAATAAATGACTTACTCGGGCAAAAGTGTCTTGCAATTATGCGGCTCGATTAATTATTTCAAGTAGTTGAATTACCTTTGTATGAGCAGGCCCAATTAATGATCAACAGCCCATAGCCATAATTTGCTGGTCCATGTGTTGATATGAAAAAACAACCCACACACATCTAGGCCCAAGAAAAGTCACCAGCCCACCAGCCTGACATGTAATAACCAGAACCTAGGAGATTTCAAAAACCAAAACCCTTGCATATGATTTAACCAGCCGCCAAGCTCGCCACACAGTCGGAAAATTAATCCGGTGACATAACCTCTGCCGCCAATCCACCGAACATCGTGCCACCATTCATTCTCAAACTCCGTCACCCTTTGATTATCACCACGCGCCACCAGAAGTTACGCCGTCGCCGTCGTGCAACCCACTAGCCGGAAAGCCGTATTCCGGCAGCCTTTATCTGCTGTTCATTCACAAGTCCACATGTGACCTTAACCGAATAAATGAGAACTTGATAACCACCGCCATTAACATCTTCATTAGTGGTCTCTGGTTGTTCAATGGTCGCCGGCATGAATAGCGGCCACTCGGCTTCAACCATTAACAACCGTTAACATCCAACCACCATAGTCGAGCGCCACCGGCCTCTCATATGCTGGACAGTGATTAACCAATCAGTTCCAATTAGTTCACCTTCACGCACCACTGCCTGAGCGACAACCGGCCACCTCCGCCGGAAAGCCAACATCATCTGAGTGGATCTAGCTTTCATAAGCCTGATACATGTGAGCACCCACTGTTTGAAAACAAAATGACCACATGTTTGGTTTGATGCAGCCATTTTTCTTCATAGAACCACTAAAATGAACATCAAATTGGCAGTGAATCTCAGATCTACACACAAGACAAACTTCGAGCATCTTTATTTTCCCAAATCTTCAAACATTATTTCCAAACTTCTAACTTTATTTTCAAAACTTCAATGGAATTAACGTCTTGGTTCGGGTAATAGCGGAAATGGAACCCGAATATCAAGTACAAAGTTGAATCAGTTGATTCAAACCCTCTCTGATACCAATTGTAGGTCCCGAAACCGCCGGATTCGACAAAGAACGACTTTGTTTTTGATAGGCGCTCGAGACGGGTGCAGTGAAATCAAACAACCGAACGAAAGCAAATATAAAGATAAATAAATGAACGATCTTGTTGTCGGTTTAAGATTCGATATATTAATAAACGAACCAACCCACCCAAGGTGAGCTCCCCTTCGGTGGATGACTTACACCATGGAAAACACACACACACAAACATAACATACAAGTCCTATCTATAGCTAAAACAAATACATTCAAGAAGATCTTTCTCGTTAAACTTAAACGCGTGTCGAAGTTCTCGTCTTGTCTCCTCTTCGGATTTCTCGACCATATTAATTATTATCTTGACCATAAATATATAACCGGTTTCGTACTTTGATATCGCAAGTCACATTTTGGCCTTACAGGTGACTTTCTTATTGGTGTATAAAATCTCTTGCGATCCTGAAATGTTAAAGAACTACATGATGTTTGAGAATGAGGCTGGAACCATAAACCACCTAAACTTTTAAAATTTGAAAGCAATTTTGATGAGTGGAAGTGGAGGTTTAAGAATATTGTGAGAATTAATGTCTTCGCACTGTTAAGATCTATTGAGAATGGACCTGACAAGCCTACAACAATGACTCCTGATGGACTCATTAATGTTCCTGTAAGGCCAATAATTTTTGACTTGCGATGTCAATATGGGGAAACTCGAAATATATTATGGTCAAGCAAATAATTAAAATGGGAGAGAAATCCAGATAGGAGATGAGAGCTCCGACGCACGTGTTTAACTTCAACGTGGAGGAGATCTTCTTGAATGTTTGGTTTAGCTATAAATAGGTTATGCGTATTTCATTTTAGTGTGTGTTTTGTAAGGTGTAATAAACCAACCAAGGGGAGCTCACCTTGGATGGGATCGGTTCGTTTAATATTATCATTATTTTATTGACAGTTACGGAGTCGTTCAATATTATCTTTATATTATATGTTTGATCGTTTGATTTCCCCGTACCCGTCTCGATCGCTTATCAAGAACAAAATCCGTTCATTTGTTGGACCGGGTGTTCAGGACCTACAATTGGTATCAGAGCGAGTTTGAGTCAACTGATTCAACTTTCTTCTTGATATTCGGGTTATATTTCAGTGATTACCATAACTGAGATGTTCATTTCTTGAAGTTTTTGAAGATCCGTTGAAGTTTTGGAAATAAATTTTGATGTTTGGAAATAAAAGTTTGAAGATCTGAGTAAATAAAGGTGCTTGAGGTTCGTCTCGCATTCGTAGATCTGGATTTAGCTGTTTAAAGGTATGTTTTTGGATTGATTTTGAGTTTCAAAGAGTGTTCTTCATGTTCTTGCTCGGTTCGAATATGGTTGGTGGCGACTGATGATGTTGAGTGATGATGATGATGATGATGATGATGATGGACTTTGGAGGATGGATGGTAGGAACACGGTTTTCCTGCGAAGGGTGGTCGGTGACCGATGGTGACGATGACTGTTGATAAAGGCGGCATATATCTTTTGGGTGATAAGATAATCAATGATGGCGGCTGACTATTCTAGGTTATTAGTTTTCAAATCATGGTCAGCAACAAATTTTCATTTGATGGGCTTGATTAATTTTTTCCTGGAGACATGAAGTTTAGCTTGATTAATTTTTTATTTGGGCTTGTTATTCAAGATGGGCTGTGAACTTTAGATCTGGGCTTCAAACCATGAAATTGATTGAATTGGGCCTGGTTATATTATGTCTTCTATTTGGGCTGTTATATGAAGAGTGGGTTCATTATTTGGGCTAGATCAGGACCAGATTTATTTTAAGATGAACTCGTTTATCTTGGTCAATTATGTGGAATAGTTTTTTGGGCCGAGAACTAACTAAAGAAAGTCAAAATTGATCGGGTTGACCAAGGTAAGTCAAAATGAATCGGGTTTTCATCATTGTTTGACCGTGTTCAAAGCTTGTTATTTCTATATTATTTCAAGTCGTTCGAGAGGTTGGATCCGAAAGGTGAACTTCGAACAAATTAATAACCTTTGTCATTCGACCATTGAAGCCGGTACTTCGAGAATGATTTGTGGATATTCGAGCTCATCTCAACCTATATTTCGAGAGAATGGATAAAGAAGCGAGAACTCCTTCATATATGAAATTAAGCGGATCATACCTTAAGAGGGTTAATTAAACAAAGAGATTTCGGTTTATCGGGTGATTAATGAAAATGCGAGACACGTTTTGACAAAGTTTTGCTATCACAAGTCAAGGGGGTGATTGTAAGGTCAATAATTATTGACTTGCGATATCAATATGGCGAAACTCAAAATATATTATGGTCAAGCAAATAATTAAAGTGGGCGAGAAATCTGGATACAAGACTAGAGCTTCGGTGAATGCGTTTAGCTTCAAAGGGGAGTACATCTTCTAGATTGTTTGGTTTTAGCTATAAATAGGACATGTGTATTTCATTTTAGTGTGTATTTTGTAAGTTGTAATCAATCACCCAGGGGAGCTCGCCTTGGGTGGGATCGGTTCGTTTAATATTATCAATATTTTATTATGGATTTCATAGTCATTCAATATTATCTTTATATTGATTGTTCGATCGTTTGATTTCCTCGCACCCATCTCATCACTTATCAAGAACAAAATTCGTTCGTTTGTTAAATCCGGTGTTCGGGACCTACAGTTCCTCCAAAAAGTTTGACTAATAAATACAAGAAACTAATGCTTGACGATGAGAATCCATATGGGTGATGTGCTAAAAGTAGTTATAAATTTATTAAACTAAATTCATGCTCACTAAGTAATAATTCTAGACTCTTAACTTAACTAAAACTACTAATCGGCAAGTGAAACGGTCGACTCTAGTACAGCTAAGTAAGTCCGGATATCGAACCCACGAGACTTTTTAAATTACATAATCTAGCAAATTATACTTAACTACAGACACGACTATTTATTTACTATTATTTTGAGGGGGATTTTACTAAAATACTATTTTTAAACTAATTAATAGAATTTAATACGACTCAACTTAGAACTTGGACTTAATTCAGATGATGATAGATAAACCACCTAGGCCGGAATCCCCAAAGTTTCAGTTATCAATTAATCGGAAAATGCTTTGTTATGGAACTGGGATCATAAAATTGTCACTTAAAAGAAAACCCGAACAGGACCCCTAACCCTTCTCAAGAAAACACCTATGGATTTCTATTAAGTTCTTAAAAACACCAGTTTAAATATTAGACTTACTTACAATTACCTAATTAATTATGAACGAGTACCTTTATACGAAATCCTACCTTATAGCGCGGAAATCAAAGGTAGTTTAATAAATTCATTCGAAATTAATAGACAAAGTTGACTAATCAAACCTAGACGGCCTCCTTGCGAAGAACTACATCCAGCAATCTTAATCCACCAAGACCTATCAAATAACCTATCACCTTACAACTTTTTAGGTTAGCAGCACACTTTATATTTATTTGATTAATAATATTGTTTATGTGATCTTATTATAAATCAATCACAAACTAGTTAAGAACACACATTAAATGATCTAACAGAATCTTATTATATGAAACAATCACCAAAGACTCTGTGAAACAATATAATTCACCAAATAAAAAGAAGCACACATATGCATCAAATAAATAATATTAAACTCTTTATTGATTCATAAACTCATAATGAAAAGCAAATCCCAAATAAAATCAAATGTCAATCAAAGGTTCATCATAAGCCTAGGCACTCTAAGGGATTTAGCCAACAAACATGCTCAAGAACAAAAGAAAATAAATAGGTTCAAACATTAAGTTCATGATGAAAATAATAAATTCAAACCGAATAATAACGATATTTGGATGAGTAGGTGTTGACCCCGGACGCTCTCTAATCAATAAAGATGAGTTTCCTTCTCTTTATTTCTCTTTGCATTGAACCGAAAACTCCCTTTTTGCGTGACCTCAAAACTGAAAAAACTCTTCCAAAATCGACTAATGTTGACGGTTGCCCCACTTCAATCCTAATTATGTGGCCTCTTATATATATATATATATATATATATATATATATATATAGTGTGTGTGTGTGCCAAGACCAATAGCCGACCATCCTTGGTTTCTTAATTTATTTCCTTCATTTGGTTTTACATAGGCCATATATTTAGATGGCTAGTAATTATTTGTGGGCCCTAATATTGATATTCATCTGAACTTGTGAACTGGAATCATGGAGACCCAAATAAATCAGCTACAAACTTTCGTTCGTGATGCCCTATACAAAACAAATAAACTTTATAGCAATTTTCATATAATAAGAATCTATATAATTTATTTTGCTAACCATCATTATAAATAAACTACATGATACTTTTAGTCTTAGATAGTTTAATTTCATAATAATAATAATAATAATAATAATAATAATGATAATGATAATAACTTGTAATATATAAATACATTTGACTCTTCACTCATTTGTTTCAAGTTTAGTAAAGTTACCCAATTTTAGCTCATTATCTCTTAGAACCTTAAAAGCTAACATATGAGCCAGCTAAGAATAATATTCAATAAAAACCTAGCTCAAAGCACTTAAAAGTTATTTATATAATAGTATGTATATTTTAGACTCCTTCAACGGGGCAGTCATTGTGTGTCTGTCCACTAATATATCTCAAACTTTAAGAGAATGCACAATGGCAAGAGGTCTTTAGGATGCCTTGGCGGAAATGTTTGAAGGAAATTTGGACATGAGAAAGTTGTAGAAAGATGATAAATGGAGAATTCAATGTGTTTAATCATATTCAAGGGGAAATAGTTACTGCTCTCCTTGGTAGATTTAAGGCACTAAATACCAAAATAAGAAGTGTTGATATTATTAAAGAAATGTCAGAGATCAACAAGAAGCTTTTAAATTCACTACCTTACACATGGAACAGTAGTGTTACCAGTGTCAAGAGAACCACAAATTTGAACACCACAACACTCACAGCGCAAACCTCTACCATCAAATCATTTGAGATGGATGACAAACTACGAATGAGCAATCATGTCAGTTCTCTGAATCATGCTGGTGTTTCTACAACTTTAGATTTGGCTCAGCTTTCCTCTGCCAATCACATCCCACAGTTCATCCTGTCAATGGAGTAAAATCTGTTCAATTTGCAATTCATTCCAATCAAAACATAGCCTTTAAGTTACCCATAAGTGTTTCAGGACCATCAACATCAACCTCAATTCAAGACTTGGTGAATCAAGCCGTTAATCAAGCTCTAAAGGCTTATGGGATTAACATAAATTCAAGCTCAAGTAATAGCTCTAGTCAACCCACCATGCAAGTTTATGACTCTCACATCTCACTATTTCATGCCTTTATGGCCAGCCATGATGAATTGTTGCAAGGAAAACTATTGCCTCCATCTTTCCATCAAGGAGATCTTCTAGAGATCAATGAGCAAGACCTTGAGAAGATGGACATTAAGTACTATATAGCCATGAATTTTCATCGGGCCACAAACTTCATGAAAAAATATGGGAAAAATAGCTTCAAGGATTCCAACAGCAATAGGATTGGGTTCAACAAGGATAAGCTCCGTTGTTACAACTGTAATGAATGGGACTTTGCAAGAGAATGCACTATCCCAAGAAAGCCAACTGGAGATGTGAAGATTGTTGATGAATCTGAGTGATAAGGAGGTAAAAGGAATGATACCGGTAAAAGACTAGTTGGTCAGGATAGCTCATCGGGTCAAAGGGCTCCAAGAATTGGTCAAACAAGCTCAAAGACAAAGTGCATTGATCACCCAATCTGGTGATTCTACTAAGCTGGATTGGATGGCTCAAATGGGAAAGCTGATGAAACTAATGAACTTGGCAGGTTGGCATTTGGGAATGGAGATCAAGCTTAATCAAGCACGGCAACAGGATACAGCCAAGAAAATCCTGAAATTCCTGATGTACACAAACAATTATGCTCTCAAATGTGTATTGATAAAGTTGAAAATTATAGAACCCATAATGCTAATTTGATAAGAGAAAACATTGGCATTAAGTACCAAAATGATGAGTATAAGAAAGCTGAAAAAATATTTACTACTAGAATTAAAACTCACCATGATGACATGGCACATTTAAATCGAAATTTATTCAAAACAAACTCGCTAGTTGATTCCCATAATAAACGAATAATTGTTTAAAATGCTAAAATTGAAGAAATAGAGCTTGATCTTGCTAAAAGAAAAATAACTGTTGATAAGTTTGAAATAGCCTCTGATAAGCTAAATGACAATACTAGACCACAAATGGGGTGAAACAAAAGACGGGTACTGGTTATGATTTTAATTCAGTTCCACCATCATTCAATGATAACTACACGTCTCTACCCCATTTCAGTTTCAATACCTCACCAGAGGATAAAATGGTCTATGGAATTGGTCATGTACCAAAACCTAGGATATTTGTACCTTATGTGCCCAAGACTGTTGATCCAGTCTTTCCCAGTTAGTTCTAATAGTAATTCATCTTGTTCAGCGATTTGTGTAGAAGAAAGCGAGTCAGTGGAGAAGGACATGAGTTGTAAAAAGGAAGGAGTTTTAGATTCACCTTTTGATTCTGATGTGAATCCAAAACCATCATTTTTCAACTCTGTCTGTACTAATAACAATATTGTTTTCATGCAAAATACATTGAACTCATATTTCAGATGGTGATGTCACATGTGACAATGTTGATGTTGGCATTGATCACACTATTTTGGATAAAAATGTTGATATTATTTCAGATAGTGATTGTGAAACTGTGTATGGTGAATCTTTTTGTTGAAAATTGTGTTACTGTGAACGAGACTGTTGATGTGAGCATACCAAGCCGTTCATCATCAAGTTGTAAGCCTGAAGATATTTCAAATAAAAACAAATTGATTGAAAATGAAAAAGCCGTTACTTCAAGTAAATATGTTCCACCAACCAAAAGATCATTTTCTCAAACAACTAATCATTTAAGAAGTCCTCATTCATACAACTTTATTGATAACAACTACTATGATCATAGTCAACCAAATTATATAGAGTCATATTACACTAATGTTTTCAATGATGGTGGTCAAAACCCAAAATGGGTATCACAATCATGTCCCTCTCTTCCAAGGATCACCTTTTCTGAATCATCAACCATCTTATAAATTTGACGAGAATTATGGGGTCTATAATAGAAAATGTTGTTATGTTTGTGGTAATCCTTCTCACCTTACAAGACATTGCAAGAATTGGCATAAGCAAAAAAAGGATATGAAAAAGCAGTTTAATTAGTCCAGATCTACTGCTGCTAGCAGCTCGGGATCCAGGACTGATCAAACTACAAGTGAAGCCAGTGAAACAGATGTAAGATCCAATAAAAGCAAGAAAATAAGAAAACCATTTTGGATAACCAAAAAAGAAAGTGCAAAAATGGATTCAAATATTGAAAAGTCTAAGAATCCAACAAAAACAAGTGTGAAAAGAAACTCAAAGGTTGAAAAATCTGAGGATTTTGTTTTGAAAACTAAGAGAAGAAGGTCCAAATCTGCTAAAAACAAGTAACATGTTTCTGCATGGATTCCTAAGGACTTTAGATGATGATTCACCAAAATGCTACATCTTTACAGGACATAAGATTAAATTTGGTGACTTTATTGTTAATCTTCCTGAAACAATTTTCTCTTGGGAACCCATGTCTAATCCAAGAAGGCCTGTCAATAGTATTTGGTACTTAGACGGTGGCTGCACCCGACATATGACATGAGACAAATCCTTAATGTTTGACGTTCAACTGTTTGATGGTGATGCGTGTCCTTTGCTGGTGACATGGGTGGGAAAATAACAAAGAAAGGAAACGTCTCTAATGGCACTTTGACCTTTGAAGATGTCAACCTTGTGGAACAGCTCAACCAAAATCTGCTCATTGTCTCTCAAATCTGTACCAAGCAATACTCCACTCTTTTTACTGAACATTAGTGTTTGATCTTAAAACCAGGTTTTCAGGTCCTAGAGGAATGGATTCTGATGTGTACTCTGAGGCATAATGATTCTTACATTTAGACATGAGAAGCTCGTGTTCACGACAACTGCTTCATGTCTACTATCTAAAGCCTCGAAGAACGATTCATCACTTTGGCATAGACGTCTTGGTCATGCCAACTTTAAGAATTTGAACAGACTCGTGAAAGGAGAGCATGTGAGGGTTTGCCTGTTAAAACTTTCTCTTGCATTGAAAAATGTATTTCCTGTTCTAAATGCAAGCAACACAAACCCCTCACAGGCCCAAGACTGTATTTCCATTATTTAACTTCTGCACATGGACTTGTTTAGACCTATTCATCCTTCAGAAATATGCCGAAAAACCTATTGTCTTGTTTCTACTGATGATTATTCTCGTTTCAGCTGGACCTTTCTTTTAGGTCAAAAGGATGAAACAGCTCAATTCCTAATCAGATTCATGACACTTGTGGAGAATCAACCCGACAAAAGAATCAAGTGTATAGGAAGTGATAATGGAACGGAATTCTGTAACTGAATGGTGAATAATTTTGTCACTCCAACGGGATAGACCGTCAATTCAGTGCCCCGTACACTCCATAATATAATGGGGTTGCTGAAAGATGAAATAGAGCACTGATCGAAGATGCTAGAACGATGTTGTCAGACTCTATTATTTTTCTAGGGTGAAGAAAGTAATACTGTTTGCTTCATTCAAAACCGTATACTACTCAGCAAGCATCTGAAGAAGACTCCATATGAAGTCTACTACAAAACCAAGTCGCAAGTCAACTACTTCAAGACATTTGGGTGTCCATGCACTCTGCTTCATACAAATGCCAATTCAGGTCCCAAGTTTACTAAAAAGGCATATGAGTGTTATTTTGTTTGGTATGCTTCAAACAAGACAGCTTATTGTGTTTACAACAAGAAATCACGGGTGATTGTGGAACCCTTCAATGTTGGCTGGCAAGAACAAAATCAGACAAACGCTAGCACTGGTCAAAACTGGATGTTTGACTATGACTACCTATTCAATCAGTTTCATGTTGTGTCTACCCCTCTAGTTGCAGCTGCTCCAACCACAACTACAGTAGCTCAATCTGTATTGGTCCAAGCTCTCATAGATAGTTTGGATAACGTTAATATCTATGGTGGTGCTTAATCAGAAACATATTACCTATAGCTCCTTAACCGGCTGTAGTTGATCCAGCTACACAAGCCGTAGACTCAACCAACGTGGTTCTTGTTGAAGATGCTTCCAACTCAGATTCAGATTCTTCATACCTGTTGACAAACAACTTTGATCCATCACCATCTAAGACTGTAGTTGTCCATCAGTTAGAGGCAAGTGTGGTTGAATCTGTGCCCACACCTCCTCCTGCTGACACAGAAGCACCTGCTGTTGCTGAAGCTGCTGTTGCAAATGAAGTTCCATCTGATGCTTCCAGCACTGCTAATTCAACTCCAATTCCTGCAATTATCGTTCCTTTAATGGAAAATCTTTGGGATGGTCCATTGATTCTGAGCATTTAGTAGATCAACTTGACAACGTTCAACAGCCAGCTGATGTTCTAATCAATGCACCTAGCATCTTTCACCTAGTTTAAAGTCTTACTGTTGAGCTTCAAGTTGATCCAGTTCCTCGGCTGTGTATTCAACGATCACATCCAAGTGAGAACATCATTGGTTCTCCCTCTGCCGACATTCAGACAAGGAGCAAGTTAGGAACTATTAACAAATGTCTTTTTGCTTGTTTTATTTCTCAGGTTTAACCTAATGACTATCGTGTCGCTCTCAAAAAGAACTTCTGGGTTGAAGCTATGCATGAAGAGTTGTTACAGTTCAAGAAGCTCAATGTGTGGAGGATGGTAAAGAATCCCAAGAACAAAAGACCGATTGGTGCCAAATGGGTGTTCAAAAACAAGAATGATGATAAAGGGGTTATTATTAGAAATAAAGCAAAACTGGTGGTGCAAGGTTTCTCACAACGTGAAGGACTTGATTATAATGAAGTTTATGCCCCAGTTGTTAGGCTTGAGGCTATTCGTATTTTTCTAGCCTATGCATCATACATGAACTTCAAAGTATACCAAATGTACACAAAAACCGATTTCTTGTATGGAAATGTGAAAAAGGAAATTATGTCAATCAACTGCCAAGTTTTGAGGATCCAGATCATCCGAACTACGTTTAACAACTTAACAAAGCTCTCTATAGCCTTCATCAAGCACCCCGCGCTTGGTATGCTACTTTGGCAGAACATCTATTAAAGAATGGCTACCGAAGAGGTGTTATTAGTCAAACACTCTTTGTCAAGAAGGTAGGCAATGATCTAATCCTAGTTCAAGTGTATTTTGATGATATTATATTTGGTCAATGAATGATAATCTATGTAGAGAGTTTTTGGAGGTAATCTAGAGTCAGTTTGAGATGAGTTCATTTGGGGGGGGGGGGAGATGACTTTCTTTTTGGGCCTACAAGTTAAACAGAATATGGATGGGATTTTAATTCATCAAGAGAAATATGCCCATGAAATTGTTCAGAAGTTTGGGTTCAAGGATGCTTTTCCTTATTTTACTTTGATTGCTACAAGACCAGTGTTAGCTCCAGATCCATCGGAAAAGTTAATCTATCAACACCTTTGCAGGTCCATGATTGGCTCCCTGATGTAGCTCACTACAAGTAGACCAGACATTATGTTCCCTGTTTGTCAGTGTGCCAGATATCAGTTAGACCCGAAAGAATCTCACTTAACTGTTTTCAAAGGTATCTTCCGATATCTCAAGGGAAAGCCTCGTTTGGATCTTTGGTATCCTAAAGACTCACTTTTGGTGTTTCACGCTTATACCGACAATGATTATGGGGGATGCAACTTAGACAGAAAGTCAACATCAGGAGAATGTATATTCCTAGGTGCTCGGTTAATTTATTGGAAATGCAAGAAACAGGTTACCATGTCCACCTCCATAGCCGAAGCATAATACATTGTCGCTTCTAGCTACTACTCTCAGTCATATGGATCCAACATCAGCTGCTTGATTATGGTTTGAATTTCTTTAACACCTCAATCAAGTGTGATAACGATGCAGCGGTTTGTATTGTTAAAACCCGGTCCAACACTCAAAGATAAAACATATTGACATCTGAATGCATTCGATTCGTGACTGTTATGATCGGATTGTTAATAATGAGTATGTCCACACTGACCACAACTTTGCAGACCTTTTCCTTAAAGCCTTTGATCATGCCTAATTTTTATAACTTGTAGAGTAGCTTGGCATGATTTGTTTTGATTAAACTCTTCTATCTATATTTTTGTATATAAATTTCTAAATATATTTCAAATATGTCATAATTTTAGAGGAAGAAAACGAGTTAGGCTTAACTCACCAATAATATTTTATATTTATTTTAAGAAAAACAAAATTGAGCTTTCGTGGCATCAAAAATATTTTATCTTTTATTTAAGAAAGTTAGTGACGGTTAGGAAAAAGTTAGTTTATTTTGTATATTAATTAGTTAGTTTTAGTAAAATAATCGAACGAACTATGGTACTTCAAGCATTGTTATGTGTTTTCAGGACATTGGAAGCTATGGAGCTTAATGAGGATATTTACGAGCTTCGAACGAAGATCGAGAACTGAGAGATTGGAAGTGCACGCATCACGAGGCAGTCAAGAAAAGAAAATAATAAATCTGAAAAAATTGCATCTTCGCGTAGGGGTACAACTTCGCGATACGTGAAGTTGCAAGATTCTGGCCGCGACTATTTTGTCCTTCATGATACGCGAAGGAGCAAGCCTATCATCTTCGCGATACGCGAAGATGCTCAAAGTCGGCAAAAATTAAGGTTTGCTTTATATAAACCCCTAAACTTCCCCATTCGGATTAGTACGACTTCTAGAGGCAAAAGAGGTGCTCTAGGACGATTTTCAGCCATCCCAAAGCTTCCAGTGTGTCCTACGATCGTATGTTCATCAAGATAAGTGCTTTAACGATTATGTCGATGTCCGGCTAGTAGTGTGTGTTTGTTCTAGGCTAAGGTTTTGTGTGAAGTACTGTTTTGATCAGATTCTAATGCTTAATGGTTATAGCTCGATTGATTTTGTTTAATTTGTCTTGCTTAATTAGTTATTTGGTTGATTAAAGTTTGTGTTTGCGACTATTGATTTGTGTAACGTTTGTTTGGTTGTTCCTCAACATTTAGGGTTAAGCTCTTGTGTCATTGGACTAGAATCATCAAACCTTATGATTGAGTTAATTGTCCTAGACATAGGATTGGTAATTGTGGTGTTCGGGTTCATTTGTGTCAACAATTCGGTTAGGGTATCATTTGTCATCATAAATCAAACCATAGGACTAGCAATTATTATAACACCAAAGACGAGAGAATCTATGATTAACGTATGGAACACATAACCCGAACCTAGAATGAATACTTTTAATCAATATTGTTTACAAATCTTTTTATGTAATCATTAGTTTTAATTAAATCTTTTTCTAAAAACCGCTTGACCTTGTTGCCCCCTTAGATTAAATAATTAGTTACAAATTAAATAAACTTGCACTTTCCTTGAGTCCCTGTGGAGACGACCTTACTTACCCGTACTTATTATAGAGTCTTAAAATTAATTGTTTGAGTAGACCGCGACAGCGTACGTCAGTTAGAAAAAGTCTCAAAAAGAAGTTTTCTCGTTTAGAGGGAGCTCCCGTCTAGAGGGAGTCAGATATTTTAAAATTATTCAAAAATTAAGGAAATTAATATGATGATATAATGATAAATATATATATTTCCCTTGTGTAATTTTGTATAATATTTTATTGGTTTTTGTTCGTTTTTATTAGGAATTTATATACTACTAACATATTTGTGTAATATAAGTTCCGAGAGTTGAACGTGGTTGAAAAAGGCGAAAAAATGAGTTAAAATAAGCTAAAACGAAGAACTGGAAGAATCAGGATTGAACTAGAAAGATAGCCGGCCGGACTGGCCAATGGCCGGCCTCCCATGAGCACGCCCCGCAGCCAGGGAAGGCATGCCTGGTCGCGGCGCCTAGAGGGAAAAATTCCAGAAAGTTCCCAAATTTGATTAGATTTGAGGCCCAGTGCACTATATAAACACCCTTAACCTTAAACCTGAACATAACCTTCGGCCACCAGTCGAATTTGGAGTTTCTTGTAGCTTAGGATTGCATATTTTGGCAGTTTTAACGCAAGAAATCAACCGGTGAAGTGCTACTTAATCAACAACAAAGACTACGGGTTTTATCGCCTTTATCTTTCGTTTCTATTATTTTTCACCATAATTTATTTTATGATTGTTTTGTTTGATTTTCCGATGCTAGGCTAAATGTTATAGACTGCCTAGGCTATTGATGAACCTTTGTTGATGTTTGATTTTAACTGGGATTTATTTTTCATTATGGTATTATGAATCAGTTAAGCGTTTGGTTGTATTTAATTGATGAATATGTGTGCTTAGGATTGTTTGGTGAGTTTATTGTTTCAAAGTTTCCTTGGTGACTGTCTGTCATATAATAGGATTCTGTTAGGTCATTTACTTTGTTTTGTTACTAGTTTTTGGTTGATATGCATTAAAACCACATGAACAATTTTATTAATCAAGTAGACCTAAGTGTGCTGCTAATCTAAATAGATGTAAGGTGATAGATTACTGATAGGTCTTTGTTGATTAAGATTGCTAGATTTAGTTCTTCGTAAGGAGTCCGTCTAGGTTTGACTTGTCAACTTTGCCTATCGAGTCAATTGAATTTACTAAACTGCCTTTGATTTCCGCATTGTAAGGGATGATTTCATATAAAGATACTCGTTCATAATTAATTAGGTAACCGTAAGGGAGTCTAATATTTAAAACTTGTGGGCTTAAAAACTCATTAGAAACTCATAGGTGTCTTCTTAAGAATGGTCAAGGGTCTTGTTCGGGTTTTCTCTTAAGTGTCTATTTTATGATTCCAGTTCCATAACAAGTATTTACCGATTAACTGATAACTGCAACTTGTGGGATTCCAGCCTAGGTGGTTTTTCATCATCATTTGAATCAGTCAAACTAAATTATCTAATTTACTTGTCTTTTCTTAATTAGCTTTAATAATAGGTTAATCTTAGTATTTTAGTAAGCAAAACCCCCTCAAATAATAAAAATAAATAGTCGTGTCAGTTAGTCGAGTCTATAGCTAGTTAACATAATTAAAAGAGTCTCCCGGGTTCGATTTCCAGGTTTACTTAGCTTTACTAGAGTCGATCGGTTCAGTTGTCAGTTAGTAATTTAGTCGAGTTTTAAAGAGTCTATGGTATTACTTAGTGTCTATTTTAAGTTAAATTAGTTAATAATTATTAAACTACTTTTAACACATCATGTTTTTGGCGTCGTTGCCATGGACTCTTGGCGATTGCGTTTATTAGCTTTAATTATACTTACTTGCTACATCCGTGCTATTTTTTTGTTTTTTTATAAGTCGTAGGAGTCTAATTTTAAGTTTATTTTATTTTATTTTTATTTTTAAGTGTTTTGTAGAGTCTAATCATTTAGTCTTGTGTGTTTTTTAGGTTTATGCCACATCTTCGATCACAATGACCACCACCGAAAAATCTTGGACCTACTTCTTTGAAGTCCAAGTCTAGTTCGTCTTTAGTTTCAGATTCACCAAAAAGCTTCTCCGCCATTCAGTCCTAGAATTATTCCAGATAATCAAATGGACGACAACAACTTAACTGTTTACCAGCAAGCCTTTGATGGTTTCACCGGAAACCACTCGCCCATCATCATTCCCATGATCAATAACCCGAACTCAAGGCAGATTCCATCCTATATCATGGTCGTTCTTACCCAAAATAACCAGTTTCATGGGCGTGAAGATGAAGATGCACCAGCACACATTGACCATCTCAGCCGTATTCTCAAGACTTTTAATTTGCTAGGTGCTACTGAAGATGCTATATTCTTACACTTGTTTCTGTTTTCACTTGCGAGACGGGCAACCACTTGGCTCAATTCGCAACTAGCAGGGCATTCGCCACTTAGGAGGCGCTTCGTTAAGCATTTATTAAGAAATATTTTCCACCAGCCAAAGCATCGTGATCAAATAAACTCCTTTCACATGGAGCCGGATAAACTTTATTATTAGGCATGGGAATGTTTCCAGAATTTATTATCTCGTTGTTCGCAGCACGGTCACACTCCATGGGCTCTTGTTGAGAAGTTTTACAATGGGTTAAATTATGAAACTCAAGCTTGTTTCGACACAGATGCGGGAGGTAATCTGATGGATAGGAAGAATGTCATCGAATGTAATGAAATGTTTGAAAGTTGTGCCCAATAAGAGTATGAGAAAAAGCCACTTTATGGGAATTCCACTCCCGTCACCAGTACACTCTCATCCACTCGAGGTGTACACCAGGTTAATCTGGACACTAGTGTGGCTGCTACTTTGGAAAGCCTAACCCGTGAGAGGAGAGAACTCAAAGCTAGGGCGGATAAGTGTGAGTTGTGTAGAGAACCGCATGGTACGTTAGATTTTCCATTGATGAGTTAGGAGCAAGTAGAGTTCAAAGGAGGGCATAGTAGGGTTCCTAATGAGTTTAATGAAAATAATAACTCAAACTATAACAACTATAAAAACAATAATTATACCTCTAATTGGTGTTCCTTCGTTGAACCCCCTTGTTTCCAGTTAAATCTAAATCCTAACCGTGGGCAGGATCAGTCATTTAGTGGGGATCAGAATAGTCAAGGACTAAATAATGGGCAGGATTTGAGTGTTTAATGGGGAGACTAAAGAAGATCATGAAGCAGATACTTGTTAGAGATCAGGACAATCAGAAAAAATTCTCCGATAATGATTTGCTTTTAAGGAATTACCAGACCGCACTCTTAGATCTTTAGAGATCTATAGGTGATATAGCTCGATGTTAAGATGAGAGAATCCTCGGTTAGTTTTCAGGAAATGCCATCTCTACTCGTAGTGGTAGGGTTTTAGGTCCCGGGAGAGAGGTTGAGGTATAGGAAGAGGATGAGTCGGTAGATGAGGAGATAGTAATGGAGACTCCGGGGAGGGTGCAACCTAGGCTAGGCCCAGCAAGTACGCACCTGGTGAGCCGATAGTAGAAGGAAATGTAGAGAAGAAACCGAGAGATGTTAGGCCGTCACCGATTATAGATCATGCTCGTGTCCCCTATCCAGCCCGTCTTAAGAATCAGAAATTCACTAGAGAGTTCGAACACTTCTTAGACATGTTTGGCAACTTAAGATTAATCTTCCTTTTATCGAGGCTCTCCATCATATGCCGAAATATGCCAAGTTTTTTAAGGATCTTCTTAAACGTAAGGAAAGTCCGGAGGAGCTTTCGACCGTTCCACTGAACAGAGTGTGTTTTGCGGTAGTTCTCAATAAGCTACCGGAAAAATTACCCGATCCTGGCGTTTTCACTATTCCATGCTTATTCGTTAGGGGCACCACGTGCCAAGCGTTAGCAGATCTGGGAGCAAGCATAAACCTAATGCCTTATTCATTGTATGAGAAGCTAAACCTAAGAGAACTTACCCCCACCCATATGTAGTTGTCCTTAGCCGACCGCTCGGTAAAGTACCCTAGGGGAATCATAGAAATGTTCTCGTTAAAGTCGATAATTTCTTTTTCCCCGTTGATTTTGTTGTTCTTGGTATAGAGGCCAACTAAAGAGTTCCTATCATTTTAGGTCGTTCATTCTTCCGTACTGCTAGGGCACTCAACGATGTTTTTAAAGGAAAGATCACTCTTAGAGCCGACGAAGATATATAGTGTCACATATATTGCTAAATCCATGAGACTGGTCAAGACGGTCTCATTGATCCATGTTATCCGGTTTACTCGATACATTCTATTATTCCGGGCATGGAGCAATGTTTTGATCACTTCCGTTCCGTCAAAGTTAGTACAGAGGATGAACGAGAGGTCACGCGTTCTCGAGTGATGGTGGAGTATGATACAAAGAATGGTGGTGGTAAGCGAAAGTTTGAGGAGGTTCGAGAGTTTTCTTGGGGCTTAAAACATGCCATTCGGTCCAAAAATAACCGATTTTGCATTAAAATACGAAGTAGGAGTTAAAATAACAAAGAAATCTTGTGTAGGTGCTTGGTCGCTCCATGCGGCCACCTCACCCTTCTTGACTGCGGACGTGGTGTGGTCAAGGGGTGGGGTGTTTTGCTTTTTGGTAGATTTAGTCCTTGTGCTTTATAAGATGTTATTTTTTGGCATTTTAGAGTTTTTAAGCACTACATTACTAGTTTGAATAACATAAAAGGTATGAAATGAAAATACATCTATAAACACTTATAAATGCATGATGTTATTAACGATAAAGATCCGAAATACATTCGTAAATCGATAAAACAAATACGAATAAGTTACAAAAGATTCAAAATGTTACAAAATTTTCCCAAGCTGACCTAGCAACTTGACCCTAGCCAGGGGCTCTGCCCCTTGGACCCTGCTAAGGGCTGCCACCCCTAGAACCCCGCTACCAGGGCGCTGCCCTCATACCCCCGTTCGTAAAGGTTTCGCTAACCAAGAAGTATGAGACAGTTAGAACTAGTCAATTGATACTTATAGTTGTTACACAGTTAGCCGTACATAGCTAAGGAAGTGAATTACAGTTAACTCAGAAAGAAACTGGACTCATGTGAGTTTCTAGCCCCTTCTCTATCATGTTTTTCGGGGATGTGTGCATACTCCTATGTGATTAGTTAATATACTTTCCTTAAGTGGTAAATGTATGTTGTATGAATGACTTATAAATGATATATGAATGTTGAACGAATGTAGAAAGAGCTAGGATTATATGTATGTAGATATATATATATATATGTGTGTGTGTGTGTGTGTGTGTGTGTGTGTGTGTGTGTGTGTGAATATATATAATATATACAAAGGTAAGGTATGTATGGTTGTATAGAAGGAAAGGTTGTGGACCCTAATAATATCTGCAAATGTTAAAGGGTTGCAGACCCTAATAATATCTGTGAATGTTAAAGGATTGTAGACCCTAATAATATATGCGAAGGTTATAGGGCGAAAGACTCTTTAAAATATAGAAGTAACTATGTATGTATTAGTAAGCTAAAACGAGAAAGTATGAAAGTTTGAAATAATGAAAGTATAAATGTATGAATGTATATATGTATATATGAAAGGAAAGTAACAGGTTAAGTATATAATATGTGCCTTCGGATGTGTATATGTAAGTATGTGAATGTGAGTATGTTGCCTGACTAACTAGAACTCACTCAGTGTAGCTAACTTTTAGTATGCACGCAGGCAAATAGAATGAAGGAGTTTGCCTGAGAGGGACGCATGGCACTGGGTGAAGACTAGGCATCTGAAGAGAAAGAATGTTATAATGTTTCCTTATATTACGTTTGATTTGTTAAGACAAGTGGATGTTTATTAAGACAAAATTTGAATGTTTTGTAATATATTGTTGAAGTTTTAATATTCCGCGAAGAGTTTTAATTCACTCTGATACTTAGAACTGTGCTTATGAGTAAATCCAACATCCAATGTAAGGCACCGGGATCGGGGCCTTACATATCCTTATAGATGGGTTAGGCCAGCATATGTCTCCAGCGGAGTATCGTACTATCTTTAAGTATCCCCTCGTGATTCCTCTATTCCCAGTTAATGAGATATGTCCTATTTGTCATAAGGCGTGTTTAGACTCGTATGAGGAGCGTGCGGTGAATTGTAAAGAGCTACCAGGGTTCAAGTACCGACATGATCTGGTTAGGGATGTGCTCTTTAACATATTCAGGCGGGCCGGAATTTCTGTTAAGAAATAAACACCTGTGAATTTCTGACTGGCCTGTCGGAGGGAAGATCATCTCTTTGACCGGCTGACATTTTGGTGTTTGGATGGATATGAGGAAAACATGTGTATGTGGATTTAAAAAGGATTTTCCCTTTAGTGGGCTTAGAGAGTAGTGATTTCACAGTCGGTCAAGTTGTTTTAAAAGCTGCTTCAGGCAATGTGACTAAACATGAGAAGACGTGTCTTGTCAACTAATATGTATTTATTCCTTTTACTTTTGACACTTTTGGTTTCCTCATGTCTGAAGCTATGGATTTACTAACCCGAGTTCAACGGGTCATGCAAAATAATGTTATGACTCCAAGATCAGCGAATGTGGTTTTTAAAATATTGGGTTTTGCAATTCAAAAGGAGGTGGCGGTACAGCTTGTTGTCTACTTGCCTTCTGTTTCGATGTAATCACTACCTTGCTTATTACAATTAGGTTTAATGCAAAAGTAATTCTCTTCTTTGCTAACTTATATATTTGAATGAACTAGTTTTAAGAAAAACAAACCATATCAAGCAACTTGGTTTAATTCCTGTTGAGTGTTTCTTTTGCCTGTCATTGTGATCAAATTCATTATAGCGGTTTTAAGGTGATAGGAGTGTTGGACTACGAACCACCACTAAATGACGATCGTAGATACAAGTCAGGACATTTACAGCCAAAATATGAACAAACAAATCAAATTAACTAATTACTCCAGAAAAAAATCTAGAATTATATAATAATAAAAGTTAATAAACAAATGTACAAAGTGTTTTTTATGACACTTAATTGTAATTTTAGTGGTGCTGGTGGCAGCTTTAGAGGACAAAGGATTAATGATTAGTCATTTTAAAACCAAGTACCTCTATTATGCTTTCAGCTGTGTCAATGAAGGGGACTCTCATATCATCATTAGGGGTCAAGTGGTTCTACATGCAATTAAATTCAAACATTTAGGTTCCGTTTGTAGAAAGGGATTGGGAGATGGATAGTGATGTAGCCCACCGCATTCATGTTGGTTGGTGTAGATGGAGGGCGGCCACTAGTATATTGTGAGATAGGAGGTTCACAACTAATTTAAAGGGAAATTTATTTAAGGTTGCAATTAGACCTACTATGTTGTATGGGGTAGACTGTTAGGCCATCAAGAAAGAACAGGCGCATAAGTTGGAGGTAGCAGAGATTAGGATGTTGAGGTAGATGTGTGGGCACACAAGGTTGGATGGGATAAAAAAAATAAGGTTTTCAAATAAATACTAGGAGTGCTTGTTATATTAGATAAGATAAAGGATGAGAGATTAGGATGATTTGAGCATGTGAAGAGCAGGCAGATAATGACGCCATTTAGGGCAATAGAAACTCAATGTAGAGGGTAAAACGAGTAGAAGGAAACTAAAATTGACTTGGGACGAGAGAATTAGGCATGAATTTCTAGAGTTGCACCTCTCTGAGGAGATGATCCATGACAGAAGTTCATAGAGACGTAAAATTAAGGTTAGTGATTTTTAAAGGATGACACTCTTATATCTTGTTTTTGTCTCAGGCCTTAGATTAAACTGCATCATATGTGGACTTCGCATGTGATTGTCCGCATGTATGTGTGCTTATATGTTTCTAGGATGTTATATGTATTTATTTGTAGTTTACTATTTCACTTTGAAATCATTCGTTTTGATATTGGTACAAGTACGTACGTTTGTATGTTTGTATGTTGTTTATTTTGGAGTCGAGGGTTTCTATATAAGCTGTCTCTCTATCCTTATGGACAAAAGTAAGGTTTGTTAACATCTCACCCTTCACAAATTCTATCAATAGCTTTTGTAATTTATGGAATTTACTATGTACTTTTTTTACTTAATTATAACAAAACGGTATTAATATTTTTCTTATTATGTTTTCAAACTATATTTATGGTGTGCGTGTCAATTATAATTTATTATTGAATATATCTACCCCTGATTTTATTTCAATTTTACTCACATGGATTATTATAATATGCAAAATTAGAAAGCAAACATTTATAGTGAACATCGAGTAGAAATCAAGCGTAAACCTATAACGAGTAAGCAAATGCGATTTTACTTAATGGAGAAAATGAAATTTAAGAGTATCATTGATTTGATTATCGACTGATACGAATCATCATCGGTCAAATAGGTTATAGTTTGGATTATCAAAATCCGATTAACCTAATACACGTTCCAAAATGTATTAATTAACATTTAGCACACATGTGGTACTCACACAATTCAAAGTTCAACACCAAAAAATACTCTTTGTTGTGAAATGATGAAGCATAATGGAATAAAATCTAGTTACCTGACAACATAACTAATTCCTCCACAAGGTTCTTTAAATTCAAAGACGATGAACCGTTGGGGCCCGTTGCTGCACGAGCCTTTTCCTGCCACTCTCTAGCTTTAATCCTTAATCCGTCACCTCCATCTCCCATCAATTGTTGAACAAGATTTTTTACTTCCTCCCTTTTCACCTCAGTTCCCATTTCCAATCCAACCTCCCACTCCTTGCATATATATCTACAATTGGTCCATTGGTCCCACATGTATGGCCAACATATCATCGGCACCCCAGCTGACAAGCTCTCAATGGTGGATCCCCACCCACAATGAGTCAAGAACCCGCCAACCGAAGGATGGTTAAGTACCTTTTTCCTGTGGACACCAACTTGATATAAAACCTCTCGTTTTTACATGTTTCTCAAACTCTGGGGGCAATACTGCGGATTCACCTAGCACTAAATCGGATCTAATTATCCAAAGGAAATAGTGGTTACTATTCGTAAGTCCCCAACCGAATTCAATAACATCTTGTATCGACATCATTGTAAAACTCCCAAAGTTCACATAAATCACGGAGTTTGGTTCCTTGGATTGTAGCCATTCCAGACACTCGGGTTCTTCTTTCCACAAGCTATATGCGTTAAAATTCGATATTCCAATTTGTTTTTCTTCTTTGGGTATCTGATTAAGAAGTAACTGCATTGGTCCAACCGTGTAAACTTTAGGAAACATGGATGAGAGAGCACCCACAATATTAGCCTCTAAAGCGTCGAAAGTGTGGAATATATTGTGCGAAACATTGTGAGATTTTTGTGTAGCATTAATGCAAAACGTAAATTGCTTGTCATCTGGATCTGTGGTCCGGATGATGCTGTTAAAATCTTTTAGTCGGACTTCTTTCATTCCGGGGATCCAATCAACGATGGTGTCTAAGTACCCGTTGTTCAAGCAAGTCTCATCTGTGTATATGAACAGCTAGTACCATTACAATTTGTACATATAAATAGAAGGTGAATATTGTTGTAGGATAACCGAGTAAAGAGAAGCTAGGACTCATTAGTAGGATAACCATTTTTATATTGTCTAAGAATGCTAAGAAATGCTTAGAAGAGAGGTGAGATGAGTGTATTATGTATAGTTTTTGTCATGTGTGTTTCGTGGTGTTTTCAACTGTCTTCCGGAACCACATCTCCCCTATTTGTAATAACTTTTTTAAAAAGTAGGGTTAATTTGAAGGTTTGTAATGCCATTTTTTTTCAAGATGCTTGACAAACGAGCATGGCAACGACTTTGAAGTACTCTTCAAATTTTGAATTTCTTTTTTTTGTTTTTTTTATTTTTCATTTTACATTCAAAATATATTTAAATATCTAGTATTTTATTAAAAATTTGAATATATATATTTTTTTTCTTATTACGTTATAATTTTATATTTTTTAAGTTTTCGGAAAATATCAAAATTCATGTATTGATTTTTAATAAAATTTATATTGAACTGTAGAAGAAGAATAAACGTAACAATTTTTAACTCCTTTAAATAAGATTAATTACTACATATTATTAGAGAAAAATTAAATATATGCTAGAAGGAAATTTTAAGAAAAAATAAATTCAAAATCTGTCAGGTAAAAACTAAAACGTTACAAATTAATCTACTTTGAAGGGAAAAATAGTTCTATTTATAGACTTTTAGGTCAACGAAGAGGGTGGCTTTCAAATAATATATATAGGCCTAAACCAAATTAAATATAATTAGGAGCTAGGTTATTAACTTGTTATTGTACTGATTATTGAATTTAATTTGCCATTTGAACTTGTCTAATTTATTTGGAACAAAATTGCAATATGCAACAAACATAAAAAAGCATACCTTTAAGTGGTGCAAGTCCTTTCTCTACAAGCGATTTGACTTGGTAAATACACATGAAGCCACATGCAGAAAACGTCCAGTAGAGCATGATGGGGATTCCAAGTTGTTGGGCAGCATCAAAGGTGAAAGCCGACATGAAGCCATCGGAGATGATACAAGTCGGAGGAGTTGGAAGTTTAGTGGCCAAATCAAGAAAAGGAGCTAAGAAAGTGGTTTCAACATGCTGCAGGATTAGTCCTGAGCCGTCGTCATCTTCAGATACACGAGGAATGCCGTCAGGAATAGTTTCAAATCTGAAACCAGGCGAGCCGTCGAGGCAGTGGAGACCGCTAGAATTGAGCATACGCTTGTGGATGTGCTCGGTGTTAACGAAGGTTATTTCGAGTCCCTTGTGGTGGAGAACTTGTGCTAGTTTCAGCATAGCCTTCATGTGACTTTGTGCTGGTAGTGGGATAAAGATAACATGAGGCTTTTTTTCTGTGGTGTCCATTTTGTAAGTACGTTTTCAAAGAAGGTTGATGCTTATATATGGTCTTCGTAGACGGCTAGTAATAGGAATTAAGATATGTAAATGATGACTCATTGGTTTAAAAGTTTGTTGCTTGTCTTTCTATTTCGGATTTGATACCATGTCGTTACATTGGTGGCTGTTGTGATTAACTTTTGACGTTTTTAAATTATGATTATATATGGGTGCTGACTACGTATTCCACAAGCAGGAAAATAATAATGATAATAATAAATTCATGCACTTGTTTTTTACCAAAGTAACCATGACCTTTATCATAATTCTAAGAAAAGGTCTCAACCAATTAATGACACTATATGCCAAACCGCAGTGGATTAAATCTGTTAGGCCGTGCCGTCCTCAATTATAAAAGGTTCTTATGGCTCTTTTTTTATTTTATTTATTTTTTAATATTTACCCTTTATGCTTACGATACTTTATATCATGCATATTTATGTAACTCTTATAAGTTTGTTGTTACTACTTTTACTATTATCAATGTTATATGATTATCATTGTCATTAGTTAGCAATATCATCATGGTCTTTATTGATCATATTGTTACAATTATTACTATTGAGCTTATTAAAATTATTATAAATTTTGTGGGTTCTTCGGACCGAGATGCATAAATGAAAGTATATTTGGCTCGAGTTTGAAGAGATATAATTTACGGTGAAATTGTTAATTATTTTTTTCCTAGGTTTTCTAATAGGTTTTCCAAAGTTAGAAATGGTTTCGTACATTGGTTGATGTAATTTTGGTGGTTGTCCCTTTTTATTGTCTCGCTAATGGGTTTAACATAAGTCCAATTGTTTAAAGAAACATATTATAAATTTTCTGACTATTATCATATTGAGACATTTATTTAATACTTAAAATGAATATCTTTGTAGTCGAGATTTTCTTATCAACCACAAAAAATACAAGTTTTTTTACTTTGTATTTGGTGTTGACTCTACTGGTCATAAAATGAATAATTTACGGTATTTTGTCTATGTGACACAGTGTGATTGATAATAGATGGTGACATTAGCACAGCCATGCACATAGATCCCTCATGGATCTAGTATGCTACATGATAAAGGATTTGTGCGCAAGAAGAATGAGCATGTTGCCTTAGCTAGGGTAGAAATTTGTAAACATGTGCTGATCACCAGTTGCTAAAAAGGTAATTTTTAAAAGTCAATGTTATTTCAAAAATGTTGACGGTCAAAATGACTATATGTAAAAGTTCAAATGGTAGAAAATATATTCTTTTCTGGTGAAATGATGAAATATGGCTGAATAACATCTTAAAGGACCAGCTCGTGAAACAAAAGTAGGAATACATGCACCATATTACAAATTAAAAATTTATCTCAAATCCAACATGAACCCTGGGGAGTTTGGAGGTATTTTTGTTCCTTGACAACATAATCATTTCCTCCACAAGGTTGTTTACATTTAAGGACGATGAACCGTTAGGGGCCGTTGCTGCATAAGCCTTTTCTTGCCACTCTTTGGCTTTGATTCTCATTTTGTCACTTCCATCTCCCATCAGTTCTTGGACAAGATTTTTAACTTCCTCCCTTTTCACCTCTGTTCCCATTTCCAATCCAACCTCCCATTCTTTGCATATATCTACAGTTGGTCATTTGGTCCCACAAGTACGACCAACATATCATTGGCATCCCAGCCGACAAGCTCTCGATGGTGGATCCCCACCCACAGTGAGTCAAGAACCCTCCAACTGAAGGATGGTTTAATACTTTCTCCTGTGGACACCAGCTTGCTATAAAACCTCTCTTTTTTACATGCTCCTCAAATTCTAGAGGCAATACTGCGGATTCACCTACCACCAAATCAGGTCTAATTATCCAAAGGAAATAGTGGTCGCTATTTGTAAGTCCCCAACCGAATTCAATAACATCTTGTAAAGCCATCACTGTATGACTCCCAAAGTTTACATAAATCACAGAGTTTGTTTCCTTGGATTGGAGCCATTGCAAACAGTTAGGGTCTTCTTCCCACAAGCTGTATGCATTGAAATTTAACATTTCAGATTGTTTTTATTCTTTAGATATCTGATTAAGAAGTAGTTGCATTGGTCCAACTGTGTATACTTTGGGAAACATGGACAAGAGAGCATCGACAATACCAGCCTCCAAAACTTCGAAAGTGTGAAAGATATTGTGTGAAACATTTTGGGATTTTTGTGTAGCGTTGATACAAAATGTAAATTCTTTGTTGTTCGGGTCTGTGGTCCGAATGATGCTGTTAAAATCCTTTAGACGGATTTGTTCCATTCCGGGGATACAATCAACGATGGTATCTAGATACCCATTGGTCAAGAAACTCTCATCTGGATACGTTAATGATTGTTAGTATTTACCTTTTGTACATAAAGAGAAGTGAATATTTTAGTAGACTATAGTGACATATATATAACAAATGAGTGGGAGGGTAAGGTTAAAATAAAAATTCACTTGAGTTGTGAAAACTTTAGAAACCCATTTTCAATCATATGTTTTTAATTAAAGTTTAAATCTTGTGCTCAACAATTAAAGTGAATAAAAATGTAAATATACATATAACTTTTTCTCTCTCCAGAAAACATATATAAAAATTAGTAAAAAAATGTTAAAAAATAGCAAAACAATTTTTCTTTTAGTTTTCGATATTTCGTATTAAATGTTACAACATATATTACGTGTGGAAAAAAACGATGTTACATAGGGTTTTCATGGGTTTTCATTCTATACTTCCCCATGAGTAGGAATATGAAAAACTAGAATCATAGTAAACTTAGAGGTTGTGAACCGTTCAAAAAACATGAAAAAGTAAACCATTAAGTGGTGCAAGTCCTTTCTCTATAAGCGATTTGTTAAACCTCATTTTGTTAATATTAGTCTTTTGTATTGAATGCATTTATTTCTCTTGAAGTTTAATAGTTTATTTTGTATGTAATGGCCCAAGGGAAATAGTCCAAGGGAAAAACTTGTAATCAAGCCCATTGGGCATTATGGAAATAAAGAAATCTCTCATGCATGCTTCTCTATAAATAGGGAGCATGCCATGAGAAGTACTTCCTTTTGCCAAAAATTCTATCTTATCTACATACTTACTCTCTAGCCTTCACTCTCTCACTCTAACTTTCTATATCCGAAAATAAACTCTCAAGATCCGAGACCACTTAGGTGACTTAGTGTGATTTCCGCTAGCAAAAGTTTGGTTGATCCAAATATTGTTGTTAGATCCACCCGCGTAGGGACCTATGATTGGTATTAGAGTTTTGGCTCACTAGTTGAGGGTTTTTGGATCACAACCTTTGATTTTAATCTTGAGAATACAAAAGAAGTGTTCTTGCAAAGAAAGTTCACAAAAACCACAAAAAGAAGAAAAATACAAAAAGAATCGGGCAAAATCTTCATAATATGTCTTAGAATGTGTTCTTGGTGAAAAACAACCGTGTTCTAGCTTTAGATCCAAAATGTTTGGGGTTTAAAAGTGTTAAAGATTGGTGTTTACGAGTTTGAAAAGTGTTAAAATTAACAAGTCAAAATTTTTGCTTCTCACGGCATGAAAATCAGTGTACCAACCTTTGACCTAGTACTGACAAGTTAGGTGGAACAAATCCCAAGAAAGATTTCTTCTAGAAAATCATAACTTTTTCGCTTTGCCTACTTTTTCGCTTCACTTACTTTTCGCTTCGCACAGTTTTTCGCTTCGCTTGAAACAAGTTTTTCGCTTCGCTTGAAAAACTTTTTCGCACGAAAAAGTTGTCTGTATTGATTTTTGAGCTGTCTGAAGATTATTAAGTGTTTGAGACTACTAAGACTATGGCTAGCACTAATTCTGAGTTATTGAAGGGGTATTTGTTGTTGGAAAACCAAGTGGGAACACCTCAAAAACCTCCAAAATTCATGACCTTAGAAGATAATTTTGCCAACTTCAAATGGAGGTTCATGAATTTTATCTCATTGACTGATTCTGACTTAATGAGATGCTTTGTACAAGGTCCTCATGTTCCCGTGACTGTAACTCAGGCTGGGGAACAACTAAAAACTCCTGAAAATTATGACGATAATGATAGGACCTTTGTGGAGCAAGACAAGAAGGCATATCATACTTTAACAGTTTGCCTTTCAAATGAGATTACTGAGACCCTACAAGAACATACAACTACCAAGGGTTTAAGGGATGCTCTTGTTGAGAAGGCGGAGGGAAATGCTGAAATTAGGGAAAACAAGAAAGCCCTATTAAAAGAAGAATTCAACATGTTCAATCATCGTCAAGGTGAAAATGTGTTGGATTTGGTAAAGAGGTTTGAGAAGTTAATGGTAAGAGTCAGAGCTGCAAGTGTCAACATCACCAACTCTGAAGTCAATCACAAGTTGATAAACTCTCTGCCATACAGCTGGAGTACCAACACAATTACAATCAAGAGAACCACAAATTTGAATGCCATGACAAACTCCGATTTGATCTCAGCCATCAGTCATTTGAAATGGACGAGCATATGAGAATGAACAATCATCTGAGTCCTCTGAATCAAGCTGGGATGAGCACTGCATCAACAATTCCAACCGCTTTCATAAGCAAAACCCAGCAGAATGTGTACCTCATGAACACTCCGAAGTACTCCTCAAGTGTTCCTCCACAAACCACTGCCTTTATCTCAACAGGAAGTCAATCTGGATCATCTAAGCCTAGCTCATTTCAAAAGGTAGTTGACTGTGCGGTTGAACAAGCCTTAAAAGCTCATGGGGTTTCTTCATCCTCAAAATCCCAACCAAGAAAACCTTCAAGCTACTGTGAAGCTTTCCCGTTGCTGAATGATTCCAATGTCAATAGTTCAGGTTTTCTATCAAGCCATGAAGAGTTGTTGCAAGGAAATCTATTGCCACCAAAATTTAAGATTGGGGATATGAGAGATATTAATCAAAAGGATCTTGATAAGATGAATATCAAGTACCAAATGTCAATGGCCGTGCAAAGAGCTACAAAATTCATGAAGATGTATGGAAAAGACAGCTTCAAGGATTCAGACAGGAAGAGGATCGGGTTTGACAAGTCAAAGCTACGATGCTACAACTGCGGTGAAATGGGTCACTTTTCGTGAGAATGCACGAATCCGTCAAAGCCAGCAAATGACATTCGTGTGACTGAGGTGACTGAGGAAGAAAACAGTAAAGCTGCCGAAAAGAGGCATGAGATGCAGAAGCCTAGCAGCTCAACTCAAAGAATTGGGAATCATCCACACAAGGGCAATTCAAGTACAAACACAAAGGCCATTGTCTCCCAAATGGAGGTCCAAGTTGGTGTGGATTGGGATGATCAATTTCAAGAGCTGCAGAATCCTCTCAACATGGTAGGCATGGCCTTCACCTCAAACAATGAAGCATCCTCATCCACAGCTGCAAGTTCTGATGAATCACCCATTAAGAAGGTAAATCACAATCTTTGCTCTCAAGCTTGCATAAATAAGGTTACGCATTATAGATATCTTTAGGACGAAGTTTTTAAAGAAAATGCAAAACTTCGTCAATTAAATGCTGAATATGTTAAAGCCGACAGGATTTATGTTGAAAAGATAAAAACTCACCATGATGATGTAGCAAATCTTAAACTTAAAAATTTTTTTAAGGAGCAAGATGTCATCTATTATAAAAATATAATTAATGAGTTAAAAGATGAAATTGAAAAATTGAAACTTGATGCTTCTGATAAAAGAGAAAAGGAAAAACAAGTTGAAAGATTTGAAGCATCATCTAAGCAATTGGATGATATTATCGGAGCACAAAGAAGTACTAACGTTAAATCGGGGCTAGGATATGATTATTCAGCGGTGCCTCCACCAATGAATGATAATTATACTAGTTTGCCCCACTTTAGCTATAATACTTCTCCTGATGAAGAAATGGCATATGGAATTGGTAAACTACCAAAACCAGTGAAATTTGTTTCTGCTGCCTCTCCATCGGCTACTCCAATTCCATCATCTGATAAGTCTAACGTTAACGTGTCTTGTGTAGAAGGTGATGTAAGTGGTGATTATGGGAAGGTTAACCAGGGTTGTAAGCCAAAAGGAGAGTTAGAACCCCGTTTTAAGTCTTGTGTGGGTCTAACAAAAAAGATTAACAATCCTGTCTGTAATAAAGTGTGTGAGTCAATGTTAGGAAGCTTAATGTCATGATCAAAAGTTGTATTTGTGAAACTTCTAGTGATGACAGTTGTACAAATATTTGTAATGAAAGTGAATGCTCTTCTTTTGATTCAGAATGTGAAACTGTTTTTGATGAAACCATTGAAGTCAAGGTTAATGAACAGACTAGTCAGAGTTTCTCATCAACTGATCATAATGTTGAGAACTTAGTAAAAGAGAAATTAAGTTTTGTAAATGAAAAACCAAGCACTTCCTGTAAATATGTACCACCAAAGAAAACTTCATTTTCTCAAAATACTTCATATAACAACAGTTCTCAATATTATGATCAGTTCGATAGTGCTTATTACTATTCTCAACAAAAACCGAGGCATTCAAATTATTTTGCTTCAACATTTTCAAATGTTCATCATTATCAGACAGATACAGGTTACAGACGTGTTAACCATACTACATCACCTTATCCCACGTATCTCAGTGATCAAGATATCTATAACTGCAATCAAAGAAAATGTTGTTTTGTTTGCGGCAATCCATCTCATCTTGCAAGACATTGCAAGAACTGGCATAAGCAACAAAGAGACTTCAACAGTAAGTTTGGTCAGACATTTCCTAAGTTTCCTGCTCAAACTAAGAAAATGCCTAACCAAACTCACACTTCAGCCAGTGAGACGGATTTTAGACCCAAAAGAACTGACAAACCCAAGAAACCTTTCTGGCTAACCCAAAGAGAAAGGAAGCGGTTAGCGAAGGGGTCTGAAGCTGAAAAGACCAAGAACCACTCAAAATTTTTCACAAAGGCTAATCAAGAAGATTTTGTGGTTATGCCTAAACCAAAACGAAGGAAATCCAGAAAACCGTTTCAAAACCGAGGGAATCATAATTCAAGTTCCTCAAGGGATTGCTTTTCAGATTCTGATTCACCAAAAGATTACATTTTTAGAAATTGTAAAATTAAACTTGGTGATTTTGTGTTTAATTTTCCCGAGACAAGTGCATCTCGGGAAACCCTCCACTAACTGGTTGTTCATGTGTGTAGGGTCAACCTGGAAGGCCTGTCAACAGTATTTGGTACTTAGACAGTGGCTGCACCCGACACATGACAGGAGACGAGTCGCTGTTGTTTTACATCAAACCATTCGACGATGGACATGTCTCCTTTGCCGGTGACATTGGAGGAGAGATAACAAAACAAGGGAAGGTCTCGAATGGTACTTTGACATTCGATGAGGTCAATCTGGTGGAACAGCTCAACCACAACCTGCTCAACGTATCTCAAATTTGTGATAAGAAATTCTCAACCCTATTTACAAAGAATGAATGTCTTATATTGAAACCAGGTTTTTAAGTCCCTGAAGAGTGGATCATGTTGCGTACTCCGAGGCACAACGATGCCTACATTCTAGACATGAGAAGCAATTATTCCATGCGTTCTGCTTCTTGTCTGATGTCCAAGGCCTCGGAGATCGATTCATCTTTATGGCATCGACGTTTGGGTCACGTCAACTTTAAGAACTTGAATAAGTTGGTTAAAGGTGACCATGTGAGGGGTTAACCTGTAAAATCTTTTCACTGTGCTAAAAAATGTTTATCTTGCTCTAAATGCAAACAGCACAAACTCCCTCACAGACCCAAAACCGTCAATTCCATAACCTCCACTCTCCGGTTGTTGCACATGGATCTCTTCGGTCCAATTCAACCAATGGCAATAGGTCGTAGAGCCTATTTTCTGGTTATTACTGATGATTTTTCGCGTTTCAGTTGGACATTTCTGTTAGGGCACAAGGACGAGACATCAAAGTTTTTGCTCAGGTCGTTGTGTTGGTTGAAAATCAAACTGACAAAAAGGTGAAGTGTATCAAAAGTGACAATGGTACAGAATTTTCCAACAATGTGGTGAATGAATTCTGTCACAACAAGGGAATTCTTCATCAACTCAGCACACCTTACACTCCCGAACAAAATGGGGTAGCTGAACGAAGAAACCGTACGTCGGTTGAAGCCGCTCGAACAATGTTGTCATATTCAAAACTACCATTAATTTTCTGGGGTGAAGCCATCAACGCAGCTTGCTTTACCCAGAATCGTGTGCTTCTGAACAAAAGATTGAACAAGACTCCATATGAGGTCTTTTATGGAACGAAGCCAAGGGTAAATTTATTCAGAATGTTTGGATGTCCCGGCACCATACTCCAACCCAATGCTAGAACAACCTCCAAGTTTGCTGAAAAGGCGGATGAGTGCTACTTTGTTGGTTATGCTGCCGACAAATGTGCTTATCGGGGTATACAACAAGAAATCAAAAGTGATCTTGGAGTCTTTCAACATTGATTGGCAAGAATTGAAACCTACCGATGCACACAATGGTCCGGACTGGATGTTTGATTATGAAAGTTTGTTCAAGGAGTTTCGTGGGATGTATGTGACACCCGTTGTACCAATAATTTCCCCTGTTGTTTCTGCACATGTTCAACCTGCTGATGATCAATCAGTTTTGATGCATGCTGTATTGCGAAATCTTGGTGATGTTAACATAGCTGCTCCTACACCCGTACTTAATATACAAGTTGTGGCTAATCCACTGGCCCAGGTTAATGATATGTAGCCCTCTGCCGACACCACCGAAATGGAGGTTGTTGAAGACATCACTGATTCAGATTCTGATTCATATGTGTCAGCCGACAACGATGAAAATGTTCATGTTGAACAAGCAGAGCCACCTCCTACAGAACCAAGTGTGGTGGAATCCGTCCCCACACCTCCCTTAGAAGAAGATAATCAGGGTCCTGCAGTGGAGGTCGATGCATCAAATGTTCAAGTTGATCCCAGTCCAAACGAAGCTTCTGATAACACCAACTCAACCTCTGTTCCAGCCGTCGTGGTGCCATTTTATGACAACCTATGGGAAGTTCCCATTGAACAGGAAAATTTGTTTGATCAGCATGAGGACGCCACTGATTCTCAACCAAGTGCTTCTATCCCTGTGACCACCGTATTTCATCCCTTAGAGAGCCTGACCATCCAGCTTGAGGCAACACCAGTCGAGCATGTCGAGCAAATTCCATAGTTACCGATCCATCGTCGACATCCGACTGAGGACATCATTGGAGATCCATCCGCGGGCATTCAAACACGCAGCACCTCTGGTACAATTAACAGATGTCTTTTTGCCTGTTTTATTTCACAGATTGAGCCCAAGGACTACAAAGTTGCATTGAAAGAGAACTCTTGGGTGGAAGCGATGCAAGAAGAGCTGTTACAGTTCAAGAAGCTGAATGTTTGGAGGCTAATGAAGAAACCAGATCATAAGAAGCCAATTGGAACGAAATGGGTGTTCCGAAATAAGAAAGACGACAAGGGGGTGATCATTAGAAATAAAGCCCGGCTTGTTGTGCAAGGCTTTTGGCAACGTGAAGGTCTTGATTACGATGAAGTCTATGCACCGGTAGCCAGACTAGAAGCAATTCGCATCTTTCTGGCATATACCTCGTATATGAACTTCAAAGTGTATCAAATGGATGTGAAGACTACTTTCTTGTACGGGAAAGTAAAAGAAGAGATCTACGTCTGTCAACCTCCAGGTTTTGAAGATCCAAGTCATCCTGATTACGTTACCGACTTGACAAAGCACTTTATGGTCTTCACCAAGCACCTCGGGCATGGTATGCCACACTGGCCGATCATTTAGTGAAGAATGGATACAAGATAGGAATCGTCGATCAAACTCTCTTTGTCAAGAAGGTCAAGGGTGATTTGATTCTGGTACAAGTTTATGTTGATAATATTATCTTCGGTTCCACGAATGAAGATCTGTGCAAGAATTTCTCTGAGGTTATGCAACAGCGATTTGAAATGAGTTCCTTAGGGGAAATGACTTTCTTCCTGGGCTTACAAGTTGAGCAAAAGAAGGACGAGACTTTAATACACCAAGAAAAATACGTTCACGACATTGTTCAGAAATTTGATTTCAAGGACTCAGCATCTTTCATGACACCAGTCGCTACGCGAACTGTTCTCGCTCCTGATCCGTCGGGAAAACTAGTCAATCAACACCTCTATAGGTCCATGATTGGTTCACTGATGTATCTCACTGCAAGCAGACCGGACATCATGTTCCCTGTTTGTCAATGTGCCAAGTATCAGTCAGACCCAAGAGAATCTCACATGACGGCTGTCAAACGTATTTTCAGATACTTGAAGGGGAGACCACGTTTGGGTCTTTGGTATCCAAAGGAGTCACCCTTGGAACTTCATGCTTACACCGACAGTGATTATGGGGGATACAACTTGGACAGAAAGTCTACTTCGGGTGGATGTCAATTCCTGGGAGATCGGTTGACCTCATGGCAGTGCAAGAAACAAGTCACTGTGTCCACCTCCACAGCAGAAGCCGAGGACATTGCCGCATCCAGCTGCTGCTCTCAAGTGATATGGATCCAGCATCAGCTGCTGGATTACGATTTGAATTTCTTTGACACAACGATCAAATGTGATAATGAGGCGTCCGTTGCAATCGTTAAAAACCCGGTCCAGCACTCAAAGACTAAGCACATCGACATCCGAATACACTTTATTCGTGATTGTTTTGATCATAAACTTGTGAACATAAAAAGGCTCCACACCGATTTTAACTTTGCAGATCTCTTTACCAAAGCTTTTTGTCGTGCCCGACTTTAGTTTCGTTTGAGTAAATTATAACTTTGTTTTAAAATTGTAAATATTTTTCAAATATGTCACAATTTTAGAGGGAGAAAATGAGTTAACTTTATCTCACGAAAAAGATTTTAAATTTACTTTTAGTAAAACAGAAATCAAGTCACTTGACTTAACAAAAAGATTTTAATTTTTATATATAATATTAATTTCATCTTCACTCCTATTTAAGAAAATCTTAAGAAAACTCTAAAAGTGTTATCCCGTTTAGAGGGAGCTCCTTCATAGAGGGAGTCGGTTATTTTAAAATTTTCAATTAAGAATTTGATCTGACCTATTGGAAAGTGATAGTACATTGGTATGTAATTATTCTAACGTGTTAAAAGAGTAGAACAAAAGGCTACAAGGTCATTCATAGATGTGTAGGTAGGCTTGACAAACAAGTAAGTGTTGTGTGATATAAACTTAAACTATTGCCGTTGCTAGTGGCTGTATGTTTAAGAAGCGGTTACATGATTCTGTGAAGTCATATTCACGAAGGCAAAAATGTAACGATACATGTAATACCCAAGTCTCTCTTTACCTGATCACAGTCGTCTTATGAATTAAGTGTCAATTTTTAATTTTTATTTGAGTCAAGAAAAGCCTCATAGAAAGGCCAGAAAAAGAAAAACAAAAGAGTCAAGAAAAGAAAAGAAAAAACAGAAAAACAAAATGAAAAATCAAGAAAAATAGTCTTTTAGGATTTTAATTCTGCTTTATTTCATCATTTATTTTAATTCAAGCCTTGGACTTTCTCTGTTTGTAGTCATACAAGATCTGATTATTAAAGCCCTGAATCTTCTGCTTTATTTTAACTTTTCTAAATCGAGTCAAGTGTGCAAAGCATAAAGTGTAGAGTGCACAAAGTAAAAAGTGTCAAGTATGTTAATAAGAGTACCGTGATCAACTAAGAAAGGTTTAAGTCAAGTTGAGGTGATATGTTAACACAAAATAGGCCCGAGATATGATGGAATCAGTAACATGTCTGATTAAGTGGGGACCACATAAGCACCGTGCCTAATTGAACTTCAAATGTATCACTTTGGCATCAAAACTTACTTGTCAAGTTAAAAAGGTGGACAATATCTGCAGTCAATGATGAACTTGTGTCACAATAATTTCAAAATGGAAACGCGATCTAGGGCTTCGCAAATCAATATGATTCCATGTCGCGATCGTTCTTTGTAAATTAACTAAAGAAAAGATCTATATAAATTAATTCAAATATTATGTTTAACTTCAAAATGTTTTAAATTTTCTTTTGTTTTAGTTTGTTTTGTTTTTGTTTTCTAAAATATTAAGTACTTTTATAGTATAATATTTTAAGTTTTATTTTTAATTTGTATTTTGTTCTATTTTTATTTTTATGTTTTGTTTTTTTTATTATTATTATTGTCTTCGTTTGTTTTGATTTTATGTTTTGTTTTGTCAAAAAAGATCATCAGTGCAAACGTTAACAGTCACGAACCGACAAAAGAAAAATCAAATAAATAAACAAGTGCTCGGATTCGGAGGGAAAATGTTTTTCGGGGATTGAAAATGCAAATATTTTTAAAGATCGAGGACCGAGAGTGTATTTTTAGGTGAATACTCGCGATGTTTTGACCTTATCGCGAGATAGGCTGACCCTATATATAAGGGAAACCAAAAATATCTTGCACTATTCACCAAACACTTTTACTTTTTACTCTCTCTTCTCTCTCATCTTCATCCTTCAAACCCTAATCATCTTCAAATTTTTCAAAGAATCTGGCCCTCATTATCAATTATGTCGTTGAATCCAGATCATGCACCCGTGGTATAACAACTTAAACACCACCATTCTTCCTTTTATCCTATGTTTCTAGGTTCACCGAGGTCGTGGCGACGGTTCATATGAACCGTCGGCCAGATCTAGAAACAAATCTTATTGTTTTTGTTGTTATCTGGGCTTAGGATCACAAATTAGATCTTGGTTTATGCTAATCATCATTAAATAGTTAGCTCATAGGATTGTTTGTAAAGTTTGTAGATCTAGGGTTAGTTCATAGGATCACGGGTTCAATTGACCATGTAAACCAAAGAGTTTTTGGCTCAATCTTTCCAGAAACCTAATTCGTGACTAGGCGACACCAAAGGAAGGAGAAGAAAGCAAAAATTAGACAAGTTAACTTTTCGCAGGAAGGGTTTTTCGCTTCGCATGCCCATGCGAAGCGAAAAGGCATTTTGTTTCACTTCGCATGCCCATGCGAAGCGAAAAGACATTCAGTTTCGCTTCGCATACCCATGCGAAGCGAAATAGCCTTTGTTTAACTTCGCATGCCCATGCGAAGCGAAACTGGACCCAGTGCGAAATTCTCATGTGAAAAAGGAACACTTAGCAAATTTTTCAGAATTTTGAAACTAATGGTACTAGACTGGTTTGGACTTATGGACTGTTTGGACTTTTGAAACATTTTGAACTTTATCTTTGTACATATTAGACTTAGTAACCTATTAACAGACTAAAATCATGCTTTAACTTAGTAAACTAAAATGTAAATTATATCTTAATATTAAATAAGTTTATTAATAACTAAGTTAATTATCTTGTGCACCTTTCAAACTCTTGTTTGTATCTATCTTATTTAATTTCTTACAATTAATGATGATTCTCATATTCTCAACTTCTAATTTCAGGGTCGTAATCAATTTTGTGCCCTTGAGCTTCCAAAATCTAAAAAGGACAAAGTGTTCATGATGTGCGTCGGATAACCCTATAACAATGAACCTCAAAACTAAGCTTTAATATTAAAACGAAAATCTTAAAACAACACACAACCGGCAAGTGTACCGATCGCAAGTAGTATAGATCTAGGAAGTCCGAGTATCGAACACGTGGACACGTAAGACGCTAACGATCACAAACCCTAGATAAAACCTACCTAAGAATAATATTTAATTGATTTTTGAATTTTAATTACTTAACTGAACTAACCTAACTGACTGACAAAAGTTACCTAAAATAGAAAACTTAACGAGGAACTAACTGTGTTAACTTCGGATGGAGAAAAATGTCTACCTAGGTCTGAATCCAACTGTAGGCCTAACAAGCTAATGGATTGGATGACTTCAAGACACCGGTACCTAAAGATGACACGACTAAGGATCACTCGGGCTCACTGGATTACCTCTCGGTCGCACTCAACAAGCCTAAACTACTCAAAATCGACTAAAACGACCAAACCGGGAAACAATTGCTAACGTGTTCTAATGTTGACTCACCTCTCGGTCTCACCAACACTCGACCCTGATGGCAATGAATACTACACAACCAAGGATAGAGGAACAATTCAACTTAAACCAAAATAGATCAACTAGTCGCTCAAAACACCTAACCCTGACAAGAAACGAACTCGCTCTCGCGCAATTCTTATTCTAGCATGCAAAGATAATGAGACGACCCTAACTTCTTATCACCTCTCGGTCTCTAAGAAGGTGCCTAACCGCTGTACTTTAACCTCAAATTCACGCAACAAAACCCTACGGTTGTACCTACCGCAAACAAACCCTAAACACAAAGTCTAGAATCAAACAATGCCCCGATCAATCAACACAAAATTAATCAACCAACGCAAGGGGATTTATGCAATGAATCACCAAAATTTCCAGCCCTTAAACACAACCTATTTCATGTCTAAATCAAACTTTACAATAACAATTAACATCAATTAATCAAACAACCCAACAAGCTCATCAAACACTAACAATTATCATCATTCCTAGGTAGAACTAACAAGTTTAGCCTCTAATCATATTTGGACAGCCATGAATAGTCATTAAAAGCATCATAAAACTCATACCAATCATCTTAACAATTTTCCAATAATCAATTCTAATCATAAACAATTCAATCTCTCAAGTAATTGCAAAACAATTCAACAATTAAGCAAGAATATCAAAGTGTATGAACAATGTGTAAAAGAAAGGATATGGAGTGCATATGGGCTGCTCCCGGCTGATGTAGATTGATGAAAAACGTCCCCGAAGCTTGTTCTTTTGTCCTTCTTCCTTCCCTAGCCGCCAAGACACCAAAACCTAGCCGCCACCAACTTTTTTTTCTTTTCTTTCCCTCCTACTGAGTTGCGATCGGCAGCTTGATAGAAGGCTTAGGGTTTTTTCTTTTTTTTTATATATTATGATATAATGTAAGACTTGGGCCTCCATGATGCATATGGGCCGGGCTTTGAGCTTGGTCTTGAAATCGTATGCGTAAAAGTCCATTAAGCTCCTCGAAAAGCTCGGTTTCTTTCTTTTGTTTCACCCAAAACCTACAAGATAATAAAAACTATGTAAAACCTATATAAAACAAGTTAAAACACATAAAATATAATATAATACATAGATAAAAGGCGCGGAAAATAAGTGTGTTTTACAACACATCAAATATCCCCACACTTAAAACGTTTTCGTCCCTGAAAAAGAATACTACACAGGATCATAACTGAGTTTAACCGACCACTCTTGGTTTTATTTATTTATTATTATTATTATTTTTTTTATTTCTGTCCTAGTCATGGTTGTTGCCTGCTGTTTTTTACAGCGTTGTTGTTGCCACAAGTGGGATAATTTCGTTTCGTTCGATCTTGATGAATGTCTAGAACGGCTTGGGTGGGGGGCGGGGGGTTGGGGGGTATTCGCATCGCCCGGTGCTTTCTGGGGATTGCCATGGCTTTTGGCTGTTCACAATGCCTTTGTGCCTTGTGGGTTGTCACTAGTTGAGCGGTTCTTGGGAATGTCCATCGTAAAGGTGCATGAGTTGTGTTTGGTTTGTTACGGGTTGTTGGCTCTTTGCTTGTGCAACAACTTCCACCCGGCATACCTCTTCAGTTGTTTGTTTGGGCATCTATTGCCTGGCCAAATTGTGGGTTTCTGTGTTGCGTACCTAAGCATGGGTATTGTCTTGTTTGATTACAGTTGATTTCGTCTCGTGCCATTTTTGTGGCATCGGATGAACCACAAAGCGGTCTCTTTGATCCACAACATTATGCTTGCGTTGATGTTGTGGCCCATTGAGCGTTGCTTGGTATCCTGCCAGTGACCTGTTACCCAAATATTTCTTTCAACTTTCACCTAATAAGCTAGATCAGGTCGATTGCCGGTATTGCTATCTACTTAAACCCATGCCCCTAATACTTACAAAGGAAAATAAGGCGTGACAATTCTATTAATTTGTATAACTAAGTGGAACCCACACCTAAAGGCCCTGCTGTCACTTCACCAATTCCATTATAGTTTTACCGGGCCGAGTCACCCCAACTTGACTTAAACCTATTGCCACATGATTAACACATTTCGACTCATATACAAACTATAAACTCTAGCTCTCTTTCAAGTGCACGCAATTACAAATGCATCTCTTTTATTTCTTTTCTTTTTTATGCCTTTTGGCTTTTTGCAATTTTTTTTATACTCATAGTACATGGCTTTGCATGAATAGAAACAAATACAAAAGATAAAACAACTAATATACAGACGGTCATGTGACTCGAGGCTTGAGTATGACTCGGCTTTTCATTCCAGTCCTGTCACGAGTTTAGTTAAACAAACAAAACCCCTAAGATGTTTCCCACTAAAGTCAGGTCATTTAAAAGGTTCAATTAGGTCAACAACCAAACCACCCTTTCATTCTCAAAGGCTGAGCCTACCGACACATCGATTACTGAGTCTAAACCATTGGGTTGCCATACATTACGTGCGGGTCTAATGGGCATTGTTCTTATTTATTATATATATATTTTTTGAAAACACCAAGAAGTTATAAAATAACCACTACTCGGTAATAATATCATTTCTTGTTTAACGTAGAGAAAACAAATTTCAATGGACTATTTTTTAAATTTTTCAATTTTTTTTTCAAAATTTTTTCTACAACTAAGTAAAATAAACCCCATCCCCACACTTAGAACGAAATCGTCCTCGATGAGTACAAGGAAAAGAAATAAAATAAAATAAAAATAAAACAGAAAATAAAAATAAAGCATACAAGACTAAAACAAAGAACGGATTACTCCCCTGGTTTGTGTGCAGAATCCTCAATAGCTGAGTTGTAACCAAATGACCGTATAGCATTTCATTCGCGGCCGCAACCTCGGGAGAACCTGTTCCAAGACGCCATCGTAGCTACCATGCACATAATATAACCTGCAAAAGCTCAAAATCGCTTGCATGTAGCGGTGTACAACACGGAAAACAAAAACATAAAAAAATAAACATATTTTTGTGTTTTTGGTTTTTATAATTTTTTTATTTTTTTATTTTTTATTTCAATAATGGAACACCCCTTAAATCGATCGACTCGAATGGAGATTGAGGACGAGCGGTTTCGTCTTGGAACATCCTGAAATAGACAAAACAAATAAAACAGATAACAAAAATACAAACTCTACAACTCGGGCAGTCTCCCGAGTGGTGCATCCATCACGTCTACGTCTCGGAGAGCGAGACAAGGTAGAATACCTCGACCGTCTGATCAGTCACCGGCTCGCCAATGTAATGCTTCAGTCTATGACCATTCACCTTAAAATTCCCGCCTTTATCTTCTATCTCAATCGTGCCATACGGGAAAACCTCAGTGACCGTGATCGGTCCCGACCATCGGGATCTCAACTTTCCCGGGAATAACCTCAATCGAGAATTATAAAATAAGACCAAATCCCTACACTTGAACTGCTTGTTACCCTTCAACTTTCTATCATGCAGTTCCTTCGTCCGCTCCTTATACATGAACGACTAGGCGTAGGCGTGATCTCTCAGCTCCTCTAACTCGTGCAACTAGTGGAACTGAGTGGCCTCCGCGGTGGACATATCAAGATTGACCCTCTGTAGGGCCCACGACGCACGGTGCTCTAATTCAACAGGCAGGTGGCAGGCCTTCCCATAAATCATTCGAAACGGTGTGGAATCGGTCGGAGTTTTGTAGGCTGTACGGAAGGCCCACAACACATCATCCAACTTGTCGGACCAATCCCGACGATTCGAACCAACCATTTTCTCAACAATACGTTTGATCCCCCGGTTACTCACCTCCACCTGCCCACTAGTCTGTGGGTGGTAGGCGGTCGCAAGCCTATGGGTGACCCCATAGCGTAGCAACGCCTTCTCCATCTGCGCATTGCAGAATTGAGTACCTCTATCACTGATCAACGTCTTCGGGACACCAAAACGAGCAAAAAGGCTCTTAAGAAAACGGAGTACAACTCGGGCATCATTAGTGGGTAAGGCCTTGGCCTTAACCCACTTTGAGACATAATCAACCACCACAAGTATGTACTTGTTCCCACACGAAGATGGAAACGGTCCCATGAAATCAATGCCCCAAACATCGAAAACCTCACAAACCTGAATAGCATTTCGGGGCATTTCATTTCGCGACGAAATGTTGCCGACACACTGGCAACGATCACAACTCCTCACAAACGCGTGCGCATCCTTAAAAATCGAAGGCCAATAAAAACCGAAATCAAATACCTTCTTTGCTGTCAAAATTGCACCATGGTGACCTCCTATCGGTCCAACATGGCAATGGCTCAAAATCTACCATCCCTCCTTAACGTCAACACACCTCCTGATCAACTGGTCAGCACCTATACGAAAGACATACGGGTCGTCTCACAGGTAAAACTTAACATCAGCAAAGAATTTCTTCTTTTGCCGGTAAGGCATCTTCCGGTAGTACCCGTCTGCAAAATAGTTCGCGAAGTCGGCGAACCATGGATAACCCTCATCCTGAGCCGAAACAAACATGAGACTCTCTGTCGGAAAGTGGTCATTAATCCTGACCCCCGGCTCTCCTAACTCAGCTCCCTCAAGACGCAAAAGATGATCGGCCGCCACATTCTCGGCCCCTTTTTATCACGGATTTCGATATCAAACTCTTGAAGCAAAAAGATCCATCGGATAAGACGTGGCTTAGCATCCTGTTTGCTAAAGAGATAACGAATGGCAGAATGATCCGTGTACACAATCGTCTTGGACAGAACAAGATAGGACCTGAATTTATCAAATGCAAACACGACAGCTAAAACTCCTTCTTGGTGGTGGTGTAACTCTCCTGTGCACCATTCAGGGTCCACTAGCATAGTAAATTGGATGGAAGTGTTTATCCTTCAGCTGTCCAAGAACCGCTCCGACTGCGAAGTCGCTCACATCACACATCAACCCAAAGGGAAGCGACCAGTCGGAAGCAATCATGATCGGGACGTTAATGAGTTTGTCTTTTAAAAGATCAAACGCGTCAATACACTGCTCAGAAAACACAAATGGGGCATCTTTCTCCAGAAGTTTGGTCATGGGTCTCGCGATTTTAGAGAAATCTTTAATGAACCGACGGTAGAACCCATCGTGACCCAAGAAACTCTGGATGGATCTCACAGAAGTGGGCAGGGGAAGATTATAAATGGTCTCGAGCTTCGCTCGGTCAACCTCGATCCCTGCACTCGAAATACGATGCCCCAAAATGATGCCCTCGCGTACCATGAAGTGACACTTCTCCCAGTTAAGGACTAGGTTGGCGTCAACAAATCGGGCCAACATCCTCTCAAGGTTGGAGAGACACTGATCAAAAGAACTCCCAAACAGAGAAAAATCGTCCATGAACACCTCCATGGAGTCCTCGATCATGTCATGAAATATAGTCACCATGCACCTCTGAAATGTGGCTAGAGCATTACACAGTCCGAACGACATACGTCTATAGGCAAACGTGCCGTATGGGCAGGTAAACGTGGTTTTCTCCTGGTCATCGGAAGCAATAGGAATCTAAAAGTACCCGGAGAAACCACCCAAGAAGCAGTAATACTGCTGACCTACCAAACGCTCCAACATCTGATTGATGAAAGGTAAAGGAAAGTGGTCTTTCCTCGTGGAATCATTCAGTCTGCAGTAATCAATGCAGACTCTCCAACCGGTCACAGTCCTAGTGGGAATGAGCTCGTTCCTCTCATTTGTGACGACAGTCATGCCACCCTTTTTTGGAACCACTTGGACTAGACTAACCCACGAACTATCAGATATGGGGAAGATGATCCCCGCGTCAAGGAGTTTGATAATCTCATTCTTCACGACTTCCTGCATCTTCGGATTAAGCCGCGCACTGCGGCTGAACGACAGTCCTGAAATTATCCTCCATGAGGATTTTATGTGTGCAAAACGAAAGGTTGATACCCTTGATGTCGATAATCTTCCATGCAATGGCCTCCTTGTGCTCTCGAAGCACCCTCAACAATCTCTCTCTCTCTCGACCTCCGTCAAAGCAGATGCAATAATAACCGGCAACTTCCTCTCCTCGTCCAAAAACGCGTACACCAAACGGCCAGGCAAATCCTTAAGCTCTAAAGAAGGAGGGGGGCTCTCTACAGAAGGTCGGTCCATCAGATCGTCACGTACGATCCCAGCAGACACCTCAGACTCAGGGGTATGTGACTCGGCGTCATCTTCCGTTGACTGATCGGTCATGGCAACCATCTCAGTCTCCGGAATGTCCCTATCGAAAATCTGAGTGTCGGAGGCAGATCCTCCACAGATCTCATTGAAAAACTCCCCAACATGCTCCATGATGGTATCAATAAAGTACAAGGAGTCATCAGCAGACTTGGGGTGTTTAAGTGACTATCGAACGTCAAAGGTGATGTTCTTATCCCCAACTCTCAAGATCAACTTACCCTCGCAGACGTCGATCAACGCCTGTGCAGTGGCAAAGAATGGTCGGCCTAAGTTCAGCGGTACACTATCATCATCGTTCATGTCTAGAATGACAAAGTCCACCGGGAAGATGAACTTGTCGACATGAACAAGCATGTTCTCGACCACCCCTCGAGGGTATTTCACAGAACGATCAGTAAGCTGGATACTCATCCTGGTAGGCCTCGGTTCGCCTAAACCCAGCTTGCGATACACGGAATACGGCATGAGATTAATGCTGGCACCAAGATCAGCCAACGCGTGAATAACCGTATCATCACTCAAGATGCAGGGAATCATGAAACTCCCTGGATCGGCCATCTTCTATGGTAACTTTCTCTATAATACAGCAGAACAACTAACACTCAAAGGGATGGAAGCTACCTCAGCCAACTTCACCTTATTCGACAGAATATCCTTAAGGAACTTCGCATGGTTAGGCATCTAAGTCAGTGCCTCAAGGAATGGAATATTAAGGTGAAGCTGCTTCAAAAGATCAAGAAATTTAGAATTCAGCTCCTCATCTCTATCTCTACGGAGTCTCCCGGGGTATGGTACTATAGGTTTGTAGACTCTCGGTGGCTCGCTCGGTAGCTGCTGTCTCTCGGCCTGTGCTGAACTCCCTGGGCTGCTCCTCTGATGCACCTAGGCCGGTGGAGACTCCATCTGAATCTCCTCATCCAGCTGCTCCTCTACAACTACTGCAGGCTCCTTGACGACTCTCCCTCTAGACATCTCCTGAATCATGGGCTCATCTCGTGCCCCTGCACCGCTCCTCGTCGTCACGGCTTTCGCGAATCCCTTCGGGTTCTGCTCGGTGTTACTAGGTAGCGTACCCTGCGGCCTCTCGTTCAATCGACTGGCTATCTCCCCCATCTGCCGCTCGAGAGTCTGAATTGACGCTCCCTGATTCCTCATGAACTGCTCGTGCTCGCGAAACTTCTCCTGCGTCTCCTTGTGTCGGGAATCCTCACGCGTCATAAGTTGTGACAACATCCGCGTCTGCTGCGCCATCATGTCTTCCAAAGTGGGCTTCTTCTCCCCACTACTCGCTCCCTCACCGGCATCCTGGAAAAGACGCTGACGCTGCTAAAAACTGGACTGATTACCGCCCCTCCAGTTGGAATTCTGGTTACCTCTCCATCTCGAATTATAAGAATTGAAAGAATTTGGATTTCGGTTTGGGTTTCCTATAAAGTCTACGGCCTCCTCCTGTGAACTGACTGGGCACTGAACGGTGTCATGCCCTCCTCTGCATATCTCGCACAGCCTGCTCTTCGTCTGCAGGTCCTTCACAATCTGCGCTAACGCCTCTACCTGTGCCGTGAGTGCGGTGGTCGTGTCCACAGAATGCATGTCGCGTGATATGGAGTCGACGGTCTTACCACGCTTGGCGGGTGGTCGCTGGTACCCACTCATAGCTAACCCGTTAAAAAAAGCGATGCACTCATCCGGGTCCTCCGTCGTCAGCAAATTTCCTCCCGCCGCCGTGTCAAGCATGTTTTATGTCACGTACGTCACTCCATTGTAATACTTCTCGATAACTGCCCAATCTTGCAAGCCGTGGTTCGAGCACAACGCTAACAGATTCTTAAATCGCTCCCATGCCTCGTAGAAACTCTCGGTGTCCTCCATTTGAAAAGAATGAAACTGGTTACGCAAACGAGCGGCCTTAGCCGGAGGATCGTATTTCTCAAGAAATAGGGTCTGCATGGCAGCCCAAGTAGCAATGGAGCCCTGTGGGAGGGAATCGAGCCACAGACTCGCTTTATCGATGAGCGAGAACGGAAAAACGCAGAGTTTCACGGGTCTTCGGATACGCTGGCAAGATGGAAAGTGTGGCATATACGCGCGATGCGAGTGAGATGATGATGCGGGTTTTCGTGAAGTAACCAGTGAAACTGAGCAAAATAAGAAACGGTGTTCAGAATATTCGAAGGAATCTGCCAGTTCGCGTTAACTCCAATGGCAGGTGGTGCGATGCTGGATCTCACGCCAGCATTGGCCGGTCGGGCCCGGTCTGCAACTGTCCTCCTCGGTGGTGGATTGTCGCCCATGATCCTATCCCTATCGCCGGAGTCAACGGATGAAGAAGTGGAAGATCGTGAAACGGCGCGACGTCTCTCACGAAACACTCTCTCTGGCTCGGGAAATGCTTCCGTGTTGGGTGGTCCTTGAGATCGAGTCTTTCGCATAAAACTATAATTAGAAATTAATTTAACTAAACTATTCTAACAAATACGCAAAACAAAACAAAAATAATTACAAGTAGCACATAAGGTAAGTCCTAACTCTAGTCGTTCTCAAAACGCCTAAAACTGTGTCCCCGGCAACGGCGCCAAAAACTTGATGTGCGTCGGATAACTCTATAACAATGAACCTCACAACTAAGCTTTAATATTAAAACGAAAATCTTAAAACCACACACAACCGGCAAGTGTACCGATCGCAATTAGTATAGACCTAGGAAGTCCGAGTATCGAACACGTGGACACGTAAGACGCTAACGATCACAAACCCTAGATAAAACCTACCTAAGAATAATATTTAATTGATTTTTGAATTTTAATTACTTAACTGAACTAACCTAACTGACTGACAAAAGTTACCTAAAATAGAAAACTTAACGAGGAACTAACTGTGTTAACTTCGGATGGAGAAAAATGTCTACCTAGGTCTGAATCCAACTGTAGGCCTAACAAGCTAATGGATTGGATGACTTCAAGACACCGGTACCTAAAGATGACACGACTAAAGATCGCTCGGGCTCACTGGATTACCTCTCGGTCGCACTCAACAAGCCTAAACTACTCAAAATCGACTAAAACGACCAAACCGGGAAACAATTGCTAACGTGTTCTAATGTTGACTCACCTCTCGGTCTGACCAACACTCGACCCTGATGGCAATGAATACTACACAACCAAGGATAGAGGAACAATTCAACTTAAACCAAAATAGATCAACTAGTCGCTCAAAACACCTAACCCTGACAAGAAACGAACTCGCTCTCGCGCAATTCTTATTCTAGCATGCAAAGATAATGAGACGACCCTAACTTCTTATCACCTCTTAGTCTCTAAGAAGGTGCCTAACCGCTGTACTTTAACCTCAAATTCACGCAACAAAACCCTACGGTTGTACCTACCGCAAACAAACCCTAAACACAAAGTCTAGAATCAAACAATGCGCCGATCAATCAACACAAAATTAATCAACCAACGCAAGGGGATTTATGCAATGAATCACCAAAATTTCCAGCCCTTAAACACAACCTATTTCATGTCTAAATCAAACTTTACAATAACAATTAACATCAATTAATCAAACAACCCAACAAGCTCATCAAACACTAACAATTATCATCATTCCTAGGTAGAACTAACAAGTTTAGCCTCTAATCATATTTGGACAGCCATGAATAATCATTAAAAGCATCATAAAACTCATACAATCATCTTAACAATTTTCCAATAATCAATTCTAATCATAAACAATTCAATCTCTCAAGTAATTGCAAAACAATTCAACAATTAAGCAAGAATATCAAAGTGTATGAACAATGTGTAAAAGAAAGGATATGGAGTGCATATGGGCTGCTCCCGGCTGATGTAGATTGATGAAAAACGTCCCCGAAGCTTGTTCTTTTGTCCTTCTTCCTTCCCTAGCCGCCAAGACACCAAAACCTAGCCGCCACCAACTTTTTTTTCTTTTCTTTCCCTCCTACTGAGTTGCGATCGGCAGCTTGATAGGAGGCTTAGGGTTTTTTCTTTTTTTTATATATTATGATAGAATGTAAGACTTGGGCCTCCATGATGCATATGGGCCGGGCTTTGAGCTTGGTCTTGAAATCGTATGCGTAAAAGTCCATTAAGCTCCTCGAAAATCTCGGTTTCTTTCTTTGTTTCACCCAAAACTTCCAAGATAATAAAAACTATATAAAACAAGTAAGAACACATAAAATATAATATAATATATAGATAAAAGGCGCGAAAAATAAGTGCGTTTTACAACACATCAGTTCACGTCTTTAGTCAAGGGGCTTAAGCAATCACCCCTTGCATATGCTATCTCTGCTGATCCAGCTATTTATTACAAGTGGGTTTTGTACTTTTGGGCATTTGCCAAGATTGCTGATGATTTTGTAACACCCGTTAATTTTCGGTTCAATGATTTAAAAGCATGTAAAGTATGTACATCCCTCGGGGTTTATCTGGCCTTTCTCGGGGACACTCTCGTCATCCTGGTATGTTAAAATAACTTACTTTTCATCGAAGATTTGCTACATCCTTTCAACTCAAGGGGCTAGAGTGTAACTTTTATAATATGTTAACAAGACCCTAGCCCTCCTCTTTGTTCCAGCCGATCGCAACCAGGGGAGAAGCTCAAAGCCTTCGTTTTCTTTTTCCAACCAATATTAGTATATAAAAATTCAATTCAAGGTTAGTCTAACGTCCATGCAAGTCTTTTTCACCATTAAACCCGTTATCGAACACGTTAGGGTTGAGTTTTGATGATAACAGTTTGCTGACAGATTCGTATACGTTTATTGTAGGGTCTGTTACGCGATGATAATACGTTGTTTTTTATTGATTCTTGTTTCCATAATGTTCTACTTTGAGTCTAGTTTCCAGAAAGGTAAAATATGTAATTTTTGGACGAATGGTTTTTATGAATTTATAAAATCGAGTGTCAAAACTGATGCGGGATGACGGATTCTGGTCTGTCTTCCCGACATCATAACTCTTTTTCAAGAAGTCCAAATTAGTTGGTTCCACTTTGGAACTTAATATTTTGAGTTAAGAATCAAACCCAATTGGAATCATTTAATTTGGTTCAGTAATGAATTTTATAAAAATAAAACAATTTTGTTGCGCACTGAAATAGCTGCACGTACCTTGCTGTGTTGGAGGAATTTTTATAATTTTTGTGTCCACTAGAAAAATATAATAAAAATATTTTTATAAACCTAAGACATTTATTAAAGTCTGGTAAAAATTTAATAATTTATTTCAAAGGTTATCTTATGTAATTAAATGCATCTTCCCTTGCTCAAATCTGCACGTTTTAGTTGTTATTGATCGATAAGTTCGTTTTAGGCTTAACCGGTGGATGTTCAATTGTGTTCTTGTCGGGGCTGTTTGAAGTGAGTTTTTGCACCACAATATTCCTAAGTATGTCTCGTATATTGATGTTCGGTTTATTTGTACATATTTATGTGTGTTAACTTACTCGTTTTACTCGTTTAGTTTAGGAACTGTGGTACTTCATACATGTTTATTGTGTTTCAGGTCACAGGTACTTAACGCGCTTAATTTGGACATGTACGAGCATGGAATGAAGACCCGGGATGTCCAGCACACTTACCGAGATAGTTATTTGAATTTGCTGAGAAGAGAGCCCCATCGAGTAGCGCGATGGGTGTTGGCGTTGACTTTGGTCCATCGCGTAGCGCGATGGACCAGGAGAGAGGACCATCACGCTACGCGATGGTCCCCAGAATCGTGAAAGTTAGGGTTTTGTTTTATATTACGCTTTGACGACCCTAGACGCTATTCAACACCTTCCAGGCGATTTTCAGAGCAGCAAGGAGAGCCACCATCACTTCTAATCATCTCCAAGCATCATACATGGCCTACCAGATCATAACCGAAGCCCGAGAGATGCCGATGCGTGACTAGTTCCTTCGAGTCATACCTGGGATGTAGAGTATTGTATCTTTCAGTTTTTCTCATGAATTAAGAACGAATTGATTATAACTATCTTTGATTAATCTATGAGTATTGATGTCTGGTATTATTGTGCACTCAGTCAGTTTAGGTTTATTTCAATCAGAACGATTATTGTGCCAGTTGCTATGATAATTGCTTATAGGATTGTTTTGACAAGTTGAATGTGATGAAGCATACGCTTTCCCTTAATAGAGTCACACTGGCAGGGACTGTTTGATAACCAGCACCGTGTGTTAGTAAGAGTGGATGCCTAAGGTTTATCTAGTTAGTCAATCGGTATTGATCATTGATTGTTAATCTGTTAAGTTGCATGAGTTTGCTGTTAGGTTAACTGCTTGGATTCCCGGGGTGTGATTTGCTTTTGTTAATTGTTTGAAAGTAGTTTGCTTTTTTAATTAATATTAAAACCAACTTGTTTGCTAGTGTGATCAGCACTTAGTTAATTGAATATCTTCATAATGTTAGAAATCATTGTCACTGCACACTAACCACATACTCCTCGTGGTTCGACACCCTACTTACCTTAGCTTGCTTAGGTGATTAGGAACACTGATTTAATAGTTTTTGACTAGATAGCGACAGTCTAGCATCAAAATGGCGCCGTTGCCGGGGAGTTAGTGCGCTTAGTGTTTTTGTGATTAATTGATTTCTTAGTTAGGTTAGTTTAATTTAGTTGTTATTTTTATTTTTATTTGTAGTTTAGATTTATTTTCCCATTTTACGCAGGGTATGTTCTTTGTGCAGGTAACAAGTTCATGCACACCCGCCATTCAGGAGACGGTCCCCACTGATTTACGAGCCAAAAATCGAACTGTTAGCTCGGCAGAACTGAGCTAAAATCAGACAGCCAGATATGGAAGGTCAGAACCAGAACCAGAACCAAAATCAAAACCAAGACCCACCACCCAAAATTAATGTTTTCCAACCCAAACCAAACCCACCGAATAATCAAAACCCACCAAATAATGACCTGCCACCACCAATACACACCAATCAACAACCCCAAAATTCAGCCTGACACTCCAGAAACCGAAACCGAAACCATGACAGACCCGAGAAATCAGCCCCGAACAATACACCTCGTCACAAACAGCCAATTATTCAAGATTTTGACCATGTCAGTATTCACACTGAAGACGAAGTAGAGGGAGATGAGGAGGAATTTGGGCCGAGAAATGACAATGCGGGTTTGCATGTTGAAGAGGTTGATGAGGTTGAGGAACCGGTTAGGGTGAGAGGTAACAGGTGAAGGAACAGAAATCTTGATCGAGGTGGTTTAGGCAGGTATCAGGAGGAACAGAGACAGCCGATTCAGGTTAATCGGGGAGGTTTTGAGGAACCGAGGGCTAGACAAAGGAATTACAGGCCTCCGGTTCAGGGTGTTAACAGTCGGTTCAGACCGGCTATTTCAGATGGTGCATCACCGATTGTCCCACAGGTGCGTGTTCAGGGACAGCCGACATTTAAATCCCGTCCGTCCTACATCAACATAGTTCCCCATTTTCACGGTCTGGGATCAGAAGACCCATATTCACGCTTGTCAGATTTTTCAGCTATTTGCGGGTCTATTGGTGATGGTACTTATGATCAAGATGAGGTTTGGTTGCGGTTGTTCTAGTTTTCATTAAAAGACAAAGCAAAAAACTGGTTCAACTCGCTACCGATGCACAGTATTGAGAGCTGGGCCGAGAAGCAGCAGGTTTTCCTTAACGAGTATTATTCGCAGTCGAAGACTAACAAAGCCCGGATGGAGATTCGACATTTTGCACAGTCACCGGGTGAGTTATTTCATGAGGGATTTATTCGTTATAAGGAGATGATCAGGAAATGCCCGCACCACCAGATTGAGTTCTGGGAGTTAGTGAAATGTTTCGTTGACGGGTTGACTTACGAGGACCGAAAGTATTTGAAATCGTCATATAATGGAATGTTATTGAACCAACCAGAAGAGGATGATTGGGATTTCCTTGAGTTTATGAGTGAGGATTCCAAGTCAGAAGCAGTAGCTGAACGAAGACGAAAAGTCGGGGTCACCCGAACAGTTAAATCAGCCTCGAGCGAGTCAGACAGAATTGCAGAGTTGGAACGGGAACTCGCGGGTTATCGGAAAAAGAAAACGACGGAGGTTGGAAAAGTCGGGGTGAAATTCCCGGTTTGTTCAGATTGTGGTGGATTGGGGCATAAGGTTGAAGATTGCCCCGGGTTCGATGATGACGAGTATACTGATGAGGAGGAAGTCAGTTACGCGAACGGGGAGTCCAAGGGCCAACGGTTTAATTCGAACACTTATCACCAGGGCCTAAGGAATCACCCGAATTTCAAATACGGGAACGCGTCGAACCCGAACTTTCAGGGGTCCAGTCAGAACCGACAGCAAAACAGCTATCGACAGGGTGGTTCGAACAGTCAGTATAACAGTCAGGCATATAACAGAGATGGTTACCGGGGTAACAGTTCATCAGGTAATCAGAATCAGGATCAGCAGAAGGGTATTTCGGGAATTACAGAAGAGTCGATACATTCAAAGTTAAATGCGTTGTTGAAGGTCGTGACTGATAATCAGAAGGAAACGCAGAGACAGTTCGAGTTGAGAGACAAGTCAGAAAAAGCAACGTCAAAACAGATTGGTCAGCTCGCAGCAGACGTGGCAAGATTTCAGAAGAACGCGGGTCAGCTACCAAGCGATACCACAGTAAACCTGCAACATGCCAGCTCAAGCTCGAAGAAGACTAACAGTGTGCACATCAACGCGGTAAGTCTTTTACCTTATTTTGAAATTACCTGTGTTGAAGTTGAGTCACCACCGCAGTTTGTTGAGGTGGTGGTGAATGATGTTAATGATGAGAATGAATGTGTTGGTCAAAAGGAAACAATTTCTCAAAATGAATTGAAATCAAACTCTAATGAATCAACTTTTTGTGAAAATTGCATTTGTGAAAAGTGTTTAAATGCCAAATTGACCAACACGGATGATGAGGAGGTGGAGGATAATACCAAATATCATACTTAAAAATCATGTTCATTGGTGTTTGTAAGATTGGTCAACTAGTGGTAGCCTGATTGTTAGTGTTCGGTTGACTACAATTGTAGTTTGATGCGTTTAACGCGAGGGTTCAAGTGATTAACGACCAATTCAGCTCAGGGGAACTTGGTTTGATGTACGGACTGTTGAACAATCATTTTTATAAGTTATGGGGCTGAATTGGTTGTCGGTTACTCAAACGGGTCGGTACAACGCGCAATTGCGTTTATTGAATACTTGGTGCGTTGTACTTGCGAGTTACCAACCCATTTGACTTGTGTAGCGTCGTGTGGACTTGTTGGCTGTGATTTTATCATATTGGGTCCACACGGGGCTGAGTTGGATGTTAACGGACTAAACGACTCTTAAACGCGCGTGTTAGTGTCACCTAGTGCTTCCGGGGGTAAATTGGGAATTCTTTATTCCCGGGAGTATCTAAGGGTCATGTTGGTGAATCTAAGGCCCCAGGGGCTGTTATGATTGAGTTTGATGAGGTCGAGCCTTTAGGTAACCCAAACCTTGTTAGAACGTCTCGTAGGATAAACGAATCCTTTCGATATCGATTGTAATGCTTGTATGTAAACCGGCAGGTATTTGAGTTTTGGGATTTCTTAGGGATTATCTAGCTCATGGTGAATACGTGTCTTGTGTCAGGTGAGTTCATGATGCCCCCTTTTTACTCTTTTAAGATTTTGGGCTAGCATGCACACCTAAGCAATTTTGCTTGATGAATTGTTTAAAATTATTTTAGATGGGCTTACTTGTATAGGGTAGGTCTTGAGATGATATTATCTTATGTACGTATGTATTATTGTATGGCCAATATTTGGCGATGTTAGTAGTCGTTATCGACTACGGATGTTACGTATGCCTACTTTGTGTTTGCATACGTTGGATGAGATGTTACGTGTTTGGGTTGTACGTGTGCTCGACCCTGATGTTAATTAGTCATTATCGACTAAGGATGTTTGATTATGACTACCTTGTGTTGAATACGTTGGATGAGATGTTACGTGGTTGGGTTGTACGTGTGCTCGACCCTGATGTTATTACTTGGATGTTTTTATATATATATATATATAGGGATGTGAATATAAAGATGTTTATATATATATTTATATGAGGATGATTATTTATTGATGATTATGGCCTAGCTGATGTATCCCATTTATTTTTAAAATCCTTGGAATGACTATTATGATTATTAATTATTGATGTTATTTATTAAAACTTAAACTCACTCAGCTCAAGCTGACTTTGTGTGCATGTTAGTATGAGTTTCAGGTTAGGAGGAAGATGCCTTATCGCTTGGACGTGCATGAAGCTACTTGGACGGTGAATGGCATACTTGGATGGAAGATTTAAATATTAAACATTTCTTTTTAATAGTTTTATTAAATACATTTCAACTTGGTTTCGGGCATAATTCCCGGGTTTTGGGTACTTGTTTTATTAATTATGATTTTCCGCTGAATTATACTCTGAATTGGTTATTTTAGTGGAATGAATTGTTTTCGAGTTTAAGTATTTTTCTAAGCATTTTGTATGAATACCAATTGTAGGATTCCCGGGATTCGAGGTCTTATAAGTTGGTATCAGAGCCATGCTTCGAGAGATCCAAGCATCCCCGAATGCTTGGACTCGAACTGTAAAGGAAAAGACTAGTATGCCCACCACGAGTAGCTGCACGCCAAGAGGTAACTTTAATTGTTAGTCATTCCCTTGAATTTTAAAGTTCCAGTATGTGATTAATTGTTTAAGTGTTAGATAGAATGCTAATGTGGTTAGGGCCATGGGGTGCTTAGGACGGGCCGGCGAAGTAAACGATTAATAACACTTGATCAACGTTATTGGCAGTTTACCTTTACCTTCCATGTTCTGAATACTATTTGTGTCTGACTATGTTAGAGTTCCGTCTTTGTAGGGATAGGATATGGCTAACTCTCGTGCCGTTAGCGTTAAAGTTCATCTCATTCCTTAAATTCTCCTGTTCATTTCCCATCCTCTCGAACGCTTTGCGCGTAATTGTTTAGCTGAGGCGTAGCATGCTGTCACTCGGGGTTCCATGGTACTTGACCACTTAAATTCCTCGCTCCTTCAAGGATGTATGTGCAACTGTTTAGCTAAGTAGGAGCGTAATGTTATCCTAGATACCTTTTTACTTGATGAATTACAAGCTTCGATCTTATTGCGTTCGGGTGCCAGTAGAAGTCTTGTGTCTACCGCTTTCTGTTCTACGTTGAATGAATTACTTGAGCGTGTAGTCGATGTGTTTGAAGTTGAGGTCGCCGTAGGAAAGTCCGTTTCCGTGTCTAGGGCTATTCAGGGTTGTTCCATCGAGTTGTCTGGGTATAGATTTCCGGTGCGGTTATACTTGATGTCGCTTGGCTGTTTCGATGTGGTGCTTGGGATGGATTGGCTTGCAATGTTGATGCTCAGATCGTTTGTGGTCAGAAACTTGTACGTCTGAGGGCCCCTGATGGGACCCAAATTACGGTCTTCGGTGATCGGAATGGTGCTACGCCACATTTCATATCTATGCTTAAGGCGAGGAAACCGATGCAGCGGGGGTGCAGGGCGTATCTAGCGTATGTTATAAATGTGAAAACCGCGGTGGCTACTGTCGGTGATGTTCCTATTTTTCGGGATTCCCCAATGTATTTCCTGATGATTTATCAGATGTGCCGCCGGATCGTGAGGTCGAGTTCCAGATAGACCTTGTACCGGGTGCCAAACCCGTTGCTCGATCCCTTTACCGTATAGCACCGAATGAAATGAAAGAACTTATGGCTCAATTGGAAGACTTGCTCGACAAGGGCTTCCTTCGACCGAGCATCTCACCTTGGGGTGCCCCGGTCCTATTCGTTAAGAAGAAGGACGGTAGCATGCGGATGTGCATTGACTACCGTGAATTGAATAAACTCACTGTTAAAAATCGGTACCCTCTCCCAAGGGTCGACGATTTATTTGATCAGCTCCAAGGAGCTAGTTGGTTATCGAAGATCGACCTTAGGTCCGGGTATCATCAGTTGAAAATTCGTGAGGAAGATATCCCTAAAACTGCCTTCCACACTCGATATAGGCATTATGAATTCCTCGTGATGTCTTTCGATTTAACCAACGCACCGGCTGCGTTCATGGATCTTATGAACCGGGTGTGTAGGCCGATGCTCGATCGTTCGGTTATTGTGATCATCGACGACATTCTTGTGTACTCCAAATGCGAATCCGATCACGCCGGTCATCTCACGGAAGTTTTGGAAGCTCTACGAAGAACAAGTTGTATGCGAAATTTTCTAAGTGTTCTTTTTGGTTACGCGAGGTTCAGTTCTTGGGTCATGTTATTAACCCGAGTGGTATTTTGGTTGACCCAGCAAAGGTGGAAGCCGTAAACGAATGGGAATCTCCCAAGTCTCCATCCGAAATTCATAGCTTTCTGGGCTTGGCGGAGTAATACCACCGCTTCATTCCCGACTTTTCGAAAATTGCTTCGTCATTGACCAAGTTGACTAAGAAGAGTGTTAAGTTTGTTTGGGGTACCGAGCAGGAGGAGGCTTTTCTCGAATTAAAGAACAGGTTGACGCATGCCCCAATTTTAGCATTACCCGATGGCGCTGACGATCTGGTTGTTTATTCTGATGCCTCTTACCAGGGGCTTGGGTGTGTTCTGATGCAGCGAGGCCGAGTCATCGCTTATGCCTCACGGCAGTTAAAGCCTCATGAGGCGAATTATCCTACTCACGATTTAGAACTAGGAGCGTTTGTGTTTGCGCTTAAGTTGTGGGGGCATTATTTGTACGGTGTTCCTTGTGCTATCTATACCGATCATAAGAGCTTAAAGTATTTCTTCGAACAAAAGGAACTGAATATGCGGCAGCGTCGATGGTTGGAATTGATTAAGGATTATGATCTGGAGATTATGTACCACCCAGGTAAGGCTAACGTGGTAGCCAACGCGTTGAGCCGGAAGGAGAGACCGAAACCCATTCGTGTAAAATCTTATCAGCTTATTCTTAAACCCGGTGTTTTATTCGTAAAATTGTTTCTAGGCACAGGGTGCCTGTGTCTATTGTTTCGGATAGGGATACGCGTTTTACCTCCAGGTTTTGAAAGAAGTTACATGAGGAGATGGGTACCAAACTCCTCATTAGTACCGCTTATCACCCGCAGACGGATGGTCAGTCCAAGAGGACCATTCAGACTCTTGAGGATATGTTGCGGGCTTGTGTTATCGATTATGGTGGTAGTTGGGATCGTCATTTACCATTAGTCGAGTTCTCTTATAATAACAATTATCACGCCCCGATTGGGGTGCCACCGTTTGAGATGTTGTATGGTAGGAGGTGTAGGACTCTGGTCTGTTGGGGTTCCATTGGTCAGAAATAGTTGGGTAGTTTAGAGGTGGTTGAGGCTACGACTGAGAAACTCGGTAAAATTAAGGTTTTCATGAAGGCCGCTCAGGATAGTCAAAAGTCCTATGCAGACAAAAGGCGGAGGCCTATTGTGTTCCGAGGCTACTTAGGAGTCCGAAGATGAGATGATGAAACTCTATCCGCAGTTGTTCCTATCGCATCGGGATTCGGGGACGAATCCCATTGTAAGGGGGTGGACTTGTAACACCCGTTAATTTTCGGTTCAATGATTTAAAAGCATGTAAAGTATGTACATCCCTCGGGGTTTATCTGGCCTTTCTCGGGGACACTCTCGTCATCCCGGTATGTTAAAATAACTTACTTTTCATCCAAGATTTGCTGCATCCTTTCAACTCAAGGGCTAGAGTGTAACTTTTATAATATACTAACAAAACACTAGCCCTCCTCTTTGTTCCAGCCGATCGCAACCAGGGGAGCAGCTCAAAGCCTTCATTTTTCTTTTTGCAGCCAATATTAGGATGTAAAACTTCAATTCAAGGTTAGTCTAACATCCATGCAAGTTTTTTCACCATTAAACCCGTTATCGAACACGTTAGGGTTGAGTTTTGATGATAACAGTTTCTTGACAGATTCGTATATGTTTATTGTAGGGTCTTTAACGCGATGATAATCCATTTTTTTATCCATTCTTGTTTCCATAATGTTCTACTTTGAGTCTAGTTTCCAGAAAATTATAATATGTAATTTTTGGACGAGATTTGAATGGTTTTTATGAATTTATAAGATCGAGTGTCAAAGCTGATGCGGGATGACGGATTATGGTCTGTCTTCCCGACATCATAACTCTTTTTCAACAAGTCCAAATTAGTTGGTTCCACTTCTGGAACTTAATATTTGAGTTAAGAATCAAACCCCAATTGGAATCGTTTAATTTGGTTCGATAATGAATTTTATAAAAATAAAACCATTTTGTTGCGCACTGAAATAGCTGCACGTACCTTTCTGTGTTGGAGGAATTTTTATAATTTTGTGTCCACTAGAAAAATATAATAAAAATATTTTTTATAAACCTAAGACATTTATTAAAGTCTGGTAAAAAATTTAATAATTTATTTCAAAGGTTATCCTATGTAATTAAATGCATCTTCGCATGCTAAAATCTGCACGTTTTACTTGTTATTGATCGATAAGTTCGTTTTAGGCTTAACCGGTGGATGTTCAATTTTGTTCTTGTCGGGGCTGTTTGAAGTGAGTTTTTGCACCACAATCTTCCTAGGTATGTCCCGTATATCATACTTAAAAATCATGTTCATTGGTGTTCGTTAGATTGGTCAACTAGTTGTAGCTTGATTGTTAGTGTTCGGTTGACTACAATTGTAGTTTGATGCGTTTAACGCGAGGGTTCAAGTGATTAACGACCAATTCAGCTCATGGGACTTGTTTTGATGTACGGACTGTTGAAAAATCATTTTTATAAGTTATGGGGCTGAATTGGTTGTCGGTTACTCAAACGGGTCGGTACAACGCGTAATTGCGTTTATTGAATAGTTGGTGCGTTGTACTTGCGAGTTACCAACCCATTTGACTCGTGTAGCGTCGTGTGGACTTGTTGGCTGTGATTTTATCATATTGGGTCCACACGGGGCTGAGTTGGATGTTAACGGCCTAAACAACTCTTAAACGCGCGTGTTAGTGTCACCTGGTGCTTCCGGGGTAAATTGGGAATTCTTTATTTCGGGAGTATCTAAGGGTCGTGTTGGTGAATGTAAGGCCCCACGGGCTGTTATGATTGAGTTTGATGAGGTCGAGGCTTTAGGTAACTCGAACCTTGTTAGAACGTCTCGTAGGATAAACGAGTCCTTTCGATGTCTATTGTAATGCTTGTATGTAAACCGACAGGTGTTTGAGTTTTGGGATTTCTTAGGGATTATCTAGCTCGTGGTGAATTCGTGTCTTGTGTTAGGTGAGTTCATGATGCCCTTTTTTACTCTTTTAAGATTTTGGGCTAGCATGCACACCTAAGCGATTTTGCTTGATGAATTGTTTAAAATTATTTTGGATGGGCTTCCTTGTATAGGGTAGGCCTTGAGATGATATTATCTTATGTACGTATGTATTATTGTATGGCCAATATTTGGCGATGTTAGTAGTCATTATCGACTACGGATGTTACGTATGCCTACTTTGTGTTTGCATACGTTGGATGAGATGTTACGTGGTTGGGTTGTACGTGTGCTCGACCCTGATGTTATTACTTGGATGTTTATATATATATATATAGGGATGTGATTATAAAGATGTTGATATATATATTTATATAGGAATGTGATTATAAAGATGTTTATATATATATAGGGATGTGAATATAAAGATGTTTATATATGTATATATATATGAGGATGATTATTTGTTGATGATTATGGCCTAGCTGATGTATCCCATTTATTTTTAAAATCCTTGGAATGACTATTATGATTATTAATTATTGATGTTATTTATTAAAACTTAAACTCACTCAGCTCAAGCTGACTTTGTGTGCATGTTAGTGTGAGTTTCAGGTTAGGAGGAGAATGTCTTACCGCTTGGACGTGCATGAAGCTACTTGGACGGTGAAGGGCATACTTGGATGGAAGATTTAAATATTAAACATTTCTTTTTAAAAGTTTTATTAAATACATTTCAACTTGGTTTCGGTCATAATTCCCAGGTTTTGGGTACTTGTTTTATTAATTATGTTTCCGCTGAATTATACTCTGAATTGGTTATTTTAATGGAATGAATTGTTTTCGAGTTTAAGTATTTTTCTAAGCATTTTGTATGAATACCAACTGTAGGATTCCCGGGATTCGAGGTCTTATAGATTTTCTATCCTTTACAATAAGGGTTGCCGGAAAAGAGTTGACTATTACTGAAGCAGATATTAGACGGGTGTTAAAGATTGCTGACGAACCAGATTATAAATATGAGAAGGGAGACAAAAAGAATTTGGTTGAGTTTGTTATACATATGGGATACGACACCGAATGGAAGAGCCTCGAGAAGAAACATCTCCCGCCATTTTGGAGATTTCTTTTCCACATCGTCACTCATTGCTTTGCGGATATTCGTGGGGGATTCGACAGCATGAGGGTTGACTAGGTTCGTATCATGCCTGCACTAACGATTCGGGAGGAGTTTAATTACTCTAGGAGGATATTCCTATGTATGTTGGGAAATATCAGGAGTGAGGCTACATGGCTTATGTACCCAAGATTTGTACAAATGCTTTTAGATGATTTGATTCCAGATGTTCCAAGGCCGGGGTCAAAGAAAGCTAAGGACAAGAAGTCACTTCTCGAGCCCTATCATGTGAATGAGATCAAGACTTCAATTTTTGGTGCGTTGCTGAGCACCAAAGGAAGGAGATATCAGTATAAGGGACCAAGGCCGGGTCCTAAGTTCGATTTGTTTGAGGAAACTGAGGCTGCGGGTGATCAGTCTGTTGAGAGTGAAGAGGATGATGAGCCAGAGGTTGAGGCAGAACAAGATTCGTCTGATGAGCCTCCTGAGGAACGCACGAAAGTCAAGCATGATCTAAAGAGGAAGGATACTGAAAAGGGCAAGGTTGTTGATTTCGAGGAGGAAGAGGAAGACCAGCCGCCCTTAAAGCGTCTGAGAAAGCTTGGAGACTCCAAGAAGGCTCCCAAGCTCGTTGTCAAGATTCCCTCTCAAGATAAACCCTCTGACCAACACATAATCACCAAAGAAGCCCTAGCCAAAGCCCTCAAGGACTTAGATGTAACCAAAATCCAGATCCCTACCTACAAGAAGCCAAAGACCAAAAAGAAAGCAAAATCTAAGAAAACCAAAACCTTACTCCACGACTCACCCGAATCCTCACCCGAACCCACTCCAATAGACCAACCAATATCGACCTTCCTACCCCAAATACCACTCTCACCACCTCAAGACCAACCACGATCATCTACACCGACTGAACCCATTCAAACAGAATCCATAACCACACCACCTACACAACCTACCTCAATCTTCACATCCCCTATCTTCAGCTCACCAATCCAAACAACCAGCTTATGGAGCCAAACCATTATAACTTCACCACCCCAATCCACAACACCACCTGCCAAACAACCAACACCACCTACCTATACAACTTCACCAAACCTTACCCAATCCATTACCTTACCTTTGCAAGTAACCTCACCACCCACAGTGTCTATCACACCACCATCCACTATTATTTCACCTAAACCCATTGCCCGAGGGAAGTCTTCGACACCTCCAGTATACGCCGATCCTATCCTCGATAGGATCATCGCAGTGGAGGAATCCAACGCAAAAAGGGCGGAACGAGAAATAACGCTCCTCAAGTTCATTAAAGATATGAAACAGAAAGCGATTGAGGATGAGAAAGAGAAGGCAGCTCTAAGGGAGAGGATAAGGGTATTGGAAGAGCAGAAGGAGGCAAGCGATGCATTTGCTGAAAATCAAAGATTGCTGACAAATACTTTCCATACCCGAATCCAGAATTTGCAGGTGCTAATGAACCATGAAGCCTCTAAGAACGCAAATTTGAGAGCAGATCATTCAAGGCTTGGAGACAGAATGACCTCATTAGAGAGAAACTTACCAAGTGCAAGCGCTCAGAACAAGTCTTAACAAGAAGATCGAAGATGCGACGAGGAAGTGGGATGTTGAATGTGAGGCTACAAACTCCAGAGTCACAAATTTAGAGAATCAACTAGCATCATCTGCCTCCCTCGATACACTTATGGCTGAGAATGCGACACTCAGAGCCGAGATGGAGGCAATTCAAGCAAAAGTGAAGGAGCATGATCATCTCAATGAGCTTCAACTGAAAACAAATGAAGAACTGGTGAGCAAGTATCAAGCGGCCTCAGACCTTATGGGTATTCATGAAAATGACTTTCATGGTCTGGAGGATCGACTTGATACCGTTTTCAGGAGTTGGAGAAGGTCTGGTAAAGCTTCTCAGGCTGGTGGATCTCAGCCTACCGCAGGTCCTGATATGGCTATGCGAAGAGTTCAAGTTGTGGCGTCTGAAGAAGAGGTGACTGTTGGTCGGTTGGTACAACAGGGCGGCCAGTCTAGTGGTATTGGTGGTGGAAATGATGATGATGAGGAAAACGATGATGATGGTGGTGAAGACAATGAGGACGACAACGTGCACGAAAGCTTTGATGACGATGATGACGACGATGATGATGATGACGATGATGATGATGATGATGATGACGACGACGACGACGATGATGATGATGATGATGATGGTGGAGATGGAGAAGACGGAGGGGACGGGGCAGCAGGAGGTGGAGGTGGAGTTAACACTCAATCACCTCTACCCACTCAACATGATTATGAAGACCCTGCTGCCCATGATTCAGCTGGCAAAGTCAGGGAACACGACACACAGATCAGTGACATGTACAAAGAGATATTCCCTGAAGGTGATTTTGCAGGTATGTTGGAAGCCTTTATTGAAGCAGGAGAGGACTTGGAGCAGTACATTACAACTAAAACGGAGGATACAGTAGAAGACGACTACATCAACTACTCGCCAAATCCAGATACACCTCCAGCTCAAGTTCAAACTTCAGAGACTCCTACCGCTGATCCCGTCTCCGATCCAACCGCCGACTTGACACAGGAACCACCAAAGAAGAAGAGAAAGACTCATATTGTGTCAAGTCGTGCATGTACCCGCGAGCTCAACTATCCTTACCATGACGGTTCGCTGATCGTTTACGCGAAATATAATAAGGAGAACAATTGTTGGGCAATCAGACGATATAGCGGCGATCTGATTTATCTCAATCACCGCGAGCTAAAGACGTTACCAGAGCTTGACATTAACTATCTCCGAAAAGCTCTAGGCCATGGTGCGGTTGGGAGTACGTTAGAAAGTTGGGTCCCAAATTATCTACATCGTCAATCGAAAGTGGACTACAAAGATTTCGAGCTAAATAAGGGTCTCAAGTACAAGAACCTAAGAGAGATAGACCCAGCCACCGGAGAGCCACGAACAATGTGGAGATACAGGGCACCAAAGGACTATCATATCATCTACCATGGTGAGCCCTATATTCCTAACATCCTCCGACTTCATTGGCTAGAAATTCGATAACACGACAGGGGAGGCCGTCATACACTACAAAGATCTGCCTGAGATCCGTATATTTGACGAGCACAAGCTAATGGTGCTGCATATAGAAGATGTGAAGAAGCTCTACAACTCACCCCTGGGAACCGTCGAGGACATCGGTCGTCAGAGCATAGACCGGATAGTTGAAGCCTTCAACAAGTTTGTTAAAAGAGTTGTTGAAGGTTCACTATCCGAGGACGGCTGGATAGAATACGACACCGACGGTTTTCAATACTAAAAACTAGAGGGAGATTGTTAGACCTCATTTTGTTAATATTAGTCTTTTGTATTGAATGTTTTTATTTCTCTTGGACTTTAATAGTTCATTTTGTATGTAATGGCCCAAGGGAAAAACTTGTAATCAAGCCCATTAAGCATTACGGAAATAAAGAAATCTCTCATGCATGCTCCTCTATAAATAGGGAGCATGCCATGAGAAGCACTTCCTTTTGCCAAAAATTATATCTTATCTACATACTTACTCTCTAGCCTTCACTCTCTCACTCTAACTTTCTATATCCGAAAATAAACTCTCAAGATCCGAGACCACTTAGGTGACTTAGTGTGATTTCCGCTGGTACTAAGTTTGGTTGATCCAAAGATTGTTGTTAGATCCACCTACGCAGGGACCTACACGATTGGATTTGGTAAATACCCATGAAGCCACAAGCAGCAACCGTCCAGTAGAGCATGACGGGGATTCCAAGCCTTTGTCCAGCATCAATGGTAAAAGCCGACATGAAGCCATCTGAGACGATACAAGTAGGAGGAGTTGAAAGTTTGGTGGCGAGATCAAGAAACGGAGTTAAGATGGAGGTTTCAATGTAGTCCAGGAGTAGTTCTGAGCCATCATCACCTTCGAATTTGCGAGGAATGCTGTCAGGAATAGTTTCAAATCTAAAACCAGATGAGCCATCGAGGCCGTGGCGACCACTAGAATTAAGCATACGCTTGTGGATGTGCTCGGTGTTAACGAAGGTTATTTCGAGTCCCCTGTGATGGAGAACTTGTGCGAGTTTGAGCATAGCCTTTATGTGGCTTTGTGCTGGTAGTGGGATAAAGATAGCATGAGGCCTTTTGTTAGTTGTATCATTTGTATCCATATTTTACTAAGTGTGTTTTCATAAGAGGTTGATGCATATATGTATGGTCTTAATACATAGACTGCTAATGAAGAAAAGTAAAGATGTCTCATTGGTTTACACGTTCATTATATTGTTAATTTGTCTTTGTATTATGGATGTAGTATGATGTCGTAACATTGGCGGCTGTTAAGATAAACTTTTATAGTAAAACAAAAGTAATATATACATGACGAACAAGACCATAGAAAGGATTAAATGACGGCAGCTGATATATATCTACGTCGATCACCTTAATTACTTTGTAAACCTAAGTCGACTTTTTTTTAAAATATTTCACCCTCAATCCAAATTAAGTTTTATAATTAATTCAAATTTCTTTTTCATCCATTAACTTTTCATACTTAACTCTTTTGTAATATACTTCAACTTAGTATATGAATAATTATTGCAGCTTTTTTACAAACTTTTATATTCTTTCAGTTTGTTTAAAGTTTATTTATTTGAATTTATAAAATTCACAATATCAAAAATATCGATATTATTAACTAGCCTTTCTTTAAAAGTTGAGTAATGTAAATTGTCTTAGGCGCCTGCTTCGAAAAAAGTCAAGAGGTTGATGACATGTTTTTAATTTGTATATTCATTTCTTGTGGTAGTGGCTCATTTTCATATGATTTAAGGAAGCAAAGATTTTTACTCAAGCTTTTTATCATTAAAAACAAAATCCAGAACAATTTCCTAAAACAGTAAGTCAGTAACCAGTTGAGCTGTTGGTCAAAACTTATAAGTGCACTATTAAATCTTAAATAGGAAGCAAAATACTACAATGAACAATCACGCATCTAGCTTCGCGATAGCACCGTAGTTTCCTTGACCATTTCATCTACGTTACGCGTAGATGAACCGTTAGGACCAGTAGCAACACGAGCCTTTTCCTTCCACTCTATGGCCTTGTCCCTCATTTCGCGACCTCCTTCACCCATCAACTCGTGTACAAGCCTACTAACTTCATCCCGTTTCACTTTATGCCCCATCTCGAGTCCAACCTCCCATTCCTTACATATAGATCTACAGTTGGTCCACTGGTCCCACCAAAACGGCCAGCATATCATCGGTACCCCAGCTGACAAGCTCTCGATGGTGGACCCCCACCCGCAGTGAGTCAAGAACCCTCCAACCGAAGGGTGGTTCAGGACCTTTTCCTGTGGACACCAGCATGCAATAAAGCCTTTCTCTTTTATACATTCCTCAAATTCACGAGGCAAACCCGCAGATTCCCCTGTCACTAAGTTAGACCGGATTATCCAAAGGAAATAGTGGTTGCTATTAGCAAGTCCCCAACCAAATTCTATCAAATCTTCTAATGACATTAACGTTGTACTCCCATAGTTTACGAATATGACAGAGCTTGGTTCCTTGGACTGAAGCCATTGCAAACACTCTGATTCTTCTTTCATTAAGCTGTATCCTAGTCCGCTTTGCTTGTTTTCGTCAGGTATCTGATCAAGAAGTAGTTGCAGCGGTCCGATGGTGTAAACATGTGCATACATCGAAGATAATTCTTTGATAATATTAGCCTCCAACTCGTCGAATGTGTGGAAAATATGATGTGAAACTCTGTGAGACCTTTGGGGAGCGTCCTTAGTATAGTTGAGAAGCTTGTCATTGATGTCAGTGGTCCAATCCATTGAGAAATCCTTAAGACGTATGTCCTCCAATCCCGGAAACCAATCGACGGTTGTGTCTAAATACCCATTTGTCAAGTAACTTTCATCTGCGCATACAATATATATGAGAAATCAGTTAAGACCATATACCTAAAAGCCTGGAAAAAAATACCTACTGTGATCAGGCTTTTAATTAGAAAAACAAAAATAAATCAACTAAATCACCATACTTTGGATTGAAGCTATGACAAACTCCAAATATTTGCAAAAGTTAGTGAGATACCCGTCTATTTAAGTGTGAAATGTTAAGTATGTAATAATGTTTCTATATCTGAGACTAACTTTTATTAGTTTTTCTGTTAAGTATATATATAAAATAATTAAAACACCATTTAAGCTAGCATTTTAAAATAGAGATTATGAATGTAATTAACTCTATTTTTTCCCTTTTTCTTTTTTACAGCAAACGTCCGGACATCCGGAATCACACTGGAAAACGGATCATTCTTTCGTCTAAAAAACATAATTAATGTGTTGGCTCAACGTACACAGCTAGCCCACTCATAAGAGGAAACTCATTACCTTCCATATGAAAAGTCGTGAGACTGCTCCTTGACCAAATGACCTTTGGTATAACTCAATTTAAATTACTAAGGCAACGAAACCCTCTGAGAAACTCACAAGACTTACATTTCCATGATAGCAATCCCCATTAGTATTACCAACACAAGGGATGCTATTTGACTCAAACATGTTACAAGATTGAAAACCAAATATTCTGAACATGCAACTTTTAAAACTTAAACGACGAAAATAACTCATATCAAATCTTGAGGATCATTTGTGTAAGTTACTTAGATATTTTCATTAACATAAATGTGATAAAGACTATTACTATCTTTTAAACGTTCAGAAAAAATCTTATATTTTTTGTACGTATGTTACTAAAAGATAGACACATAAAAAACCAACATTTATCGGTGCAAATCCTTTCTCGATGAGAGCTTGGATCTGGTAAAACCCCATAAACCCACAGGCAGCAAGTGTCCAGCACAACATGATCGGTATTCCAAGTTTTTCCGCAGCATCGATTGCGAAAATCGACAAAAACCCATCCGAGATAATACAAGTCGGAGGGTTTGGAAGTTTAGTCACAAGGTCAATAAAACGACCTAAGAACTTAGTTTCCAAAGATTCCATAAGTAGATCTCTGATAACAGTGTTGCTAGCTTCCGAACTGCGAGTAACACCATCGGGAATGGTTTCAAATCGAAAACCAGGAGCCCCGTCAAGGCAATGTGGGCCGGCTGACTCAAGAAAACGTTCGTGAATAAAGTCTGTGTTCACAAAGGTTATCTCGAGTCCCTTGTGGTGGAGAAGTTGTGCTAGTTTGAGCATGGCTTTTATGTGGCTTTGGTCGGGAAACGGTATAAAGACGACGTGTGGTTTGTTCTCGGTTGTGATCATTGATTCCATGCTTGCTAGCTATCTAAAAGGAAGTTGTGACGCAATTTGTTACTTGTTAATTTAATAAATGGTTGTTTTGGGTATTGTGAATACGAATGAGTGGAGGAGGGTTTATATATAAAGCACTTCAGAGAACACATGTGTATTGGCATCACATGACCCCTCTTTAGTCATTTTAAAATATTAAACTTTAAGCCTTGGCTCCCATGTTTGGCATGTCCTACCCTGTTTGAGCCATCTTTGACTAAAACTTAAAAGGAGGAAAGATCGGTTTCTTGGTTTCTTCTGGTTCGAATGATGTATACTATAATTGAATATTGATTATAATTTAACTTTTGCATGCATTACCATGTTAAACGTTTTTTTTAATTAATTAATATATCGGGTTTAATGACTTGCGTCAATAATCATGTTAAACAGGTCGTGATGTTCGTGTTTTGTAACTACGTGTTGTTCTTGTTATGTAACTACTTGTATTTGATGGTGTTAAGTATGACGCGACAGCCGAGAGTCATGTTATTCGATCGCCTAAGTACGTTTGATTGTGTTAAACATGTCATGTCATCCAACATACTTATTAAACATATTCAAGTGATGTTAGATTTTATAAAAGTTTATACATTTGGTTAAATGCATCATTTCAAATTAACACGAAACATGTAACACAACACAATACATTTAGTCAACTCTGTAGGTGTGTGACCATGGTGAAGAGGTATGTACCCGCCTCAACACCGAGCAAGGCGGGTCAACCCACAAGATATAGACAAGAGGCTTGAAATCAAGATATTATGAAGGCACAAAGCCAAAACCTATGCGCATGGCGCATATCACATATGCTCAGGCATCACATATGCTCATGCATCACATATGCTCAGGCATCACATATGCTCACGCATCACGTATGCTCACGCGTATCACATGCTCACGCACCATATATGCTCACGCATATCACATCTGCGCGTGACGCATCCGCGCGTGACGCATATCACATGCTCACGCATATCACATCTGCGCGTGGCGCATCCGCACGTGGCGCATATCACATGCTTGTGCATATCACATCTGCGCATGAAACATCTGCGCGTGAGAATAAAGAGAAGACCTCGCACATCCTCATGATAGGCGCATATCACACATGCACATAATCAACCTCGTCCTTATCCAAATCAGGATAAGGACAACCTTGATTGTGCACGTCAGACAACCGTCCAGAAGGTATCTTTTTAAGGAATAAGAATATGCTGATGTTGACAGCTGCCAATGAAAGGTGGACAACTCAGCAAAACCCATGTGCTACCACGTGATTGCACATGGGTCAGGTAAAATACCTGGGTCAGAGAATAATCAATGAAAAAGCACCAGGTGTCCCAAGGACACGTGGCGCAAAGCAATAGGAGGAGGCCAAAAAGGCCCTAATTGGGTCTGAGCCCAATCATTGGAAACCCTAGCACTATAAATACCACATCAACTCCACAAGGAGAGGTATGCCCTATTACACAGTATTACGCATTATTAAGCAATACATTCCAATTCCTTACTCTCAGATTATTATCTTCTCCTACAAACTCTTATTCTCACACCGGAGGGTTACCCCAAAGAGGACCCCTCTGTCCCTTTCTGAGGGGTTAGTTTACGGTGCTGTTCATTTTGTAGGTGGAAGAATCCAGATTCCAGAGAACCATCGGTGAAATAGCATAATCATACCCGAGGAAAGTTGATCGTCTACCAGTGACTCGATCCACGTTTCTTCATTGGCGCCATCACCTGTTACAACGGCAACAAAATCTCATCAGTTCTCTAAAAAAAAGAATTTCACCATGGTTTCTGGTGTTCGTAATAGCGATCAAGTTCTGGAGGATATTGAGCGTGAGGATGTTAATGAGGGACAGCAGTTTCTGAGGGTGCCGCGTGATTCTACGCGCACCACCAGTAACCATCCCTTCATCACAACTCCTCATAGCCAGACTGAAACTCCTCCAGACGATCTCACGTTCCAAAATCTTACCGGCGCGAAACAAAAAGGACCAATGGGTCCAGAAGATGAAACCAATGACCCTAAAGAATGGCTCATAAACGAGCAACGACGTCTAATGGACAAGTACAATGAGCTGGTCAAACAAAAAAAGTTAGCCGACTTAACACAAAGGCTAGCGTTTGATAAGCAAACCGTTCATGGAACAAAAAGGGCGCGCGCGCCGGAAGATGGTCACTCTGTTCACACTGAACACGCTGAGTTTAGTGATGAAGAAGTGCACAGCATGAGGAAGACGCGAGATACTCATGCAGGAGGCTCACAGCTCCGCGCGCACGTGAACATGGCGCCTGGAGCCAAAGCCGAACTGGATCTATACACACCGTACAGCTCACCAGTGAGAGGGCAAGTGGACGTAACCACACCATACAGGCCAGCCATCTTGGTGAAGCATTCAAAATTCACTGAGCGCATCGCGAAGGCTCCCATTCAGCACAAAACCAAAATGCCAAGTGGTTTGGGCAAATATGACGGCACAACAGATCCAGACGATTTCTTACAAGGTTTTTACAACACTGGAAACCTAGAAAGCTGGACGATGCCAACATGGTGTCACATGTTTGCTCGCTGCCTCACGGGCGCGGCGCGTGTCTGGTTCGAGAGCTTGCCGACTGGGCAAATCGATGGGTTCGAGGAACTATTGGAAAAGTTCCAAGCCCACTTCTTACAGCAGCGCAGACACACGCGCGACCCTGATGACATCATGCACTGCGTGCGCAGGAATGATGAAACGATTGAAGACTACATAACTCATTTCAATCAGGAGTCTCTGGCAATTGGAGGTATCACTGAGCAACTTTTGCGCGTGGCCTTTATACAAGGCGCGCGCAGTGATTAACTCCGCAGAGCTCTCGTGAGCAGAGATAGCATGCCAACCACTTGGGCCAAGCTAATGGAAGCATCGCGAGTCTTCGCGAGAAATGAAAAACAAATTGCCCAAGATAGAGCGAGAGAAAGAGGGCATCAAGCAGAGGCACCGCGCAACAACGAAAGAAGGGGCAAACAGAACTCTGTATGGTCCAGGTTGCAACCAACCAGTTTTTCTCCCGCAGAAAAGCAGGCGCAACCAAGTTCACCTCAGCCCTAAAAAGACATTCGTAATCGCGGAGAAGGTGATAAGAGGGAAGGCGGCAGAGATCCTAACAGACCTCTGCCAAGAATATGGACTCCCCTCACTAAAACGCCTTCACAAGTGTTAAGCACTGAGAATGTCCAGTTCAAAAGCCCCAAGCCACTACACTACAAGGGACCATCAAACAGTGGCAAGTACTGTGAGTTTCACAAGTCCACAGGACACAACACTGATGCATGCCACCACTTGAAGGATTCAATTGAAAAAGATGTGAAATCAGGCAAGCTGGCTCACCTGGTGAAAAACCCAAGACCAGAAAATGAACAACCAGAAGGAGCCTCTGCCAGCAAAAAGTTCAAAAGAATCTGTGTAGCCGAGGGAGGAAGGCAAGGGCAAAGATCAAGAAAGAGAGGCGCGCAAGTCCAAGGAGATTGGCGCGAGCAACAAGTAATCTTCCCAAGAATCAGGGGAGGCCCTTCTATCAGCAGCCCTCTTGTCATCACTACACACATTACTCATTATGAAGTGTCAAAAGTCCTGGTGGACACTGGCAGCGAATCAGACATCATGTATGAGCAATGTTTCAGGAAGTTGGATCCGGCAGACCAAGCAAGGCTCGAAATTGTGAATGCACCAATCTCTGGTGTTTCAAATGAAATTGTCGAAGCACGAAATGAATCTAACCTGATCCATGACGATGTTTCCACTGATTTTCGAGATGAACGAACCACGTCTTGATCTTCTTCTTCAGCTGCTTGAGACCTGCGATGGCTTTTTGGGGAAGTGGAGGTGACTGCTAAGATATCCTGAGGATTTCTTGTTCACAGACACAAAAAAGTGGTGGTGGCTCTTATTGAGCATGACCCCTAATAAGGAGGTGGAGACCTCCTTATATAGAGAGTCTCATGGCCACCATCATGGTACCCTAATGGGCCTAGCCCAATTAGGGTTACCTCCACAAAACCCCCTCAGCCCAATAACATTGTATTAGTCCATGTAATAAAATAAGCCAAACATAATAGATTTAGGGTCGTAGAACCGGGTTTTAGTACCATACCCCTACAGAAATCATTCACCCCCTAGGTCAAATACAATTTGAACTAACTATGGGGGATGAGAAACACAAGCGAGCCGAAGTTGTCAACTTCTTGGTCTTGCCCACCACTTCATGCCACAATATGATCTTGGGTAGAGGAACGATTGCCCAATTCAACGCCATACCGTCGCCAGCGCACGGCGCGTTGGGGTTCCCAACACCAACAGGTGTAGCATTTGTATACCGAGATCATTTGTGTGCAGTGACAAGTACTCCGCGGGAAGGGAGAATGAAACTTCCAATGGCAGACAACGCGCCAGAGGAATGGATTCTCAACCCAAAATTCCCGGAGCAGACAATCACAATTGGCGCTACGATATCAGACGACACGAGGTTGAGAATGAAAAGATTGCTCACAGCATATATGTCGGTCTTCGCGTGGCAACACTCTGATATGACTGGGGTTCCGCGAGACCTGGCGCGACATTCTCTCAACACGTTCAAGTCTGTAGAGCCAATTGCTCAAAAGAAGAGAGTCATGGGGGATGAGAAGGCGAAGGCCATGAATGAGCAGGTTGAGGATCTACTGCGCGCAAACATCATCCGCCCGATACGATACCAGACATGGGTAGCCAATCCTGTGATGGTAAAGAAAAGTAACGGGTCTTGGAGGATGTGCATTGACTTCAAGGACCTCAACAAAGCATGCCCAAAAGATTGTTACCCCCTTCCCAAACATCGACGCAAAGGTGGACTCCGTGGCGCCATTCAAGCTCAAATGTTTCCTGGATGCCTACAAGGGCTATCACCAGATTCAAATGGCACCACAAGACGAGGACAAGACCGCCTTCAGAACCGACAAGGGTGTTTTTTGTTACACAAAAATGCCCTTTGGTTTGAAGAATGCGGGAGCCACCTACCATAGACTTATGGATGCGGTTTTCAACGAGCAAATCGGAAGAAACCTAAAAGTCTACGTGGATGATTTGGTGATCAAAAGCAGGGAGGAAAAACAAATGCTCAAAGACATCGAAGAAACCCTGGGGCGCCTAAAGGAAGTAAACATGAAGCTCAACCCGAGCAAATGCACTTTCGGCGTACAAGAAGGGAAATTTCTAGGTGTAATGGTCACCAAGGATGGTTTCAAGGTGAACCCTGAGAAGGTGGAAGCCATCCTTGACATGCCCTCGCCATCCACCATGAAAGAAGTCCAAAAGTTGAATGGGAGATTGGTATCAATCAACAGGTTCCTAGCGAACCATGCTAGCAAATCTACCCCATTCGTTAACACATTGAGAAACTGCCTAAAGAAAAGCCAATTCAAGTGGACTCCTGAGGCCGAGCAAGCTTTCAGTGAGATAAAAGAATGTTTAATAAATCTGCCCGCGCTCACAGCTCCACTTCCTGGTGAAACTTTGACATTGTACCTATCAGCAGGAGAGCGCGCCATCGGCGCAGTATTGTTGGTGGATCGCAAGGGAATCCAAACGCCAATATACTATGTGAGTCGGGTGCTGACAGATCCTGAGACGCGCTACTCCATCATGGAAAAGTTAGTTTTGTCACTAACACACGCGTCGCGCAAGCTTCATAGATATTTCAATGGTCATCCCATTGAAGTTCTGACTGGTTACAACATCCAGCAAGTCTTGCGGCGTCCCGCGCTCTCAGGAAGGCTGACAAAATGGGCGCTGGAATTAGGAGAGCACACGATCGCCTATAAGCCCCGTCCAGCAATAAAGGGACAAGTCTTAGCTGATTTCATCGCAGAAATCCCCGAAGGAAAAATTGAAGAGGCTCAGCGCGAGGTAGACCCTCCGCGAGCCAATGATGAAGAAAATGTTTGGAGATTGTTCACTGACGGAGCTTCAAACAACGAAGGGTCCGGCGCAGGCCTCAAACTGGTGGATCCAGAGAATCATGAACATACTTACGCCATCAGGTTGGACTTCAAGAGCACCAACAATGAAGCTGAGTATGAAGCCCTGCTGGCTGGCCTGCGCATCGCACACAAATTCGGAGTTAAAAAGCTAGAGGCCCATGTTGATTCATACTTGGTAGCAGCACAGGTCAATGGCCTTTATGATGCCAAGGAGAACACCATGCCTCTGTATCTAGAGCAGGCGAAAAAGCTCATCGAGCAATTTGACTGCTTCAGAATCATTCATATTCCGCGCAGTGAAAACAAATCTGCCGACGCGCTGAGTAAGATGGCATCAACCAGCTTCGATCACTTTGGCAAAGATGTCAGGGTAGAAGTAATGAGCAACCCGTTGGTGGTAGCGAAGTCTGTCCTTGTAACTCATACAACCCCTTCATCATGGATAACTCCAATAATGGAATTCTTGAAGGAGGGAAAGGTACCGGACAATCGCGCACAGGCGAGGAAGATAAGACACAAGTCGCAGAACTATGAACTGATTGATGGTACATTATATCGACGCTCTTATCTTGGACCGCTCATGAAATGCCTAGATGCTGAGGAAGCAAGCTATGTGATCAGAGAGATACAAGAAGGAATCTGTGGAATACATGCTGGCCCGCGCATGGTGGTTGCCAAGGCAATGAGCGCAGGTTACTATTGGCCAGGCATGTACTTGGACGCTTTAAAAGAGATCCAAAAATGCAAAGCGTGTCAGAGCTATGCGCCAAACACCATGCGGCCAAAGAACAACTTGATTCCGGTGACCTCCGCATGGCCTTTCCACAAATGGGCAATCGATATTGTGGGTCCCATACCGCAGGCGCAAGGGCGAGTAAAATTTTTGGTAGTGGCAGTAGACTATTTCACAAAATGGGTTGAAGCCAAGCCACTAGCAAAAATTACAGCCGAGGCGATGAAGCAATTTATCTGGAGCCACATCATATGCCGTTTTGGCCTTCCCATGGAAATTGTGAGCGACAATGGCAAACAATTCACTGACAGGAAGATATCCAGCTGGCTCAAGGAAGTGCGCATCAACCAAATTTTCACTTCAGTATACCACCCTCAGGGGAATGGCCAAGTGGAGCGCGCGAACCAAAGCTTGCTAAATGGGCTGAAGAAAAGGTTGGAGGGAGAATCCCATTCTTTGGTCGACGAGCTACCTAATGTCCTGTGGGCGCACAGGACATTAAGCAAAACCAGCAATGGCGAATCCCCGTTCAGCCTCACCTATGGAACGGAGGCAATGATTCCAGCAGAAATTGGATGCCCATCCCATAGAGTGCTCATGATGAACAAGATTGATAACGAGCGCGAAAGGAGGTTGGATCTCAACTTACTTGAAGGGCGCAGAGAGGCGGCTATCATCAGTGAAGCCAAATACAAGAAAAAACTGGAAAAATATTACAATCAGCGCGTGAAAGAATGCCACTTCAAGAAGAATGATTTTGTCCTTCGAAACAATGAAGCTAGCCGCGCGATTCCCCCGGGAAAGATGTCCCCCAATTGGGAGGGACCTTATCAAGTCTCGGAAGAATTGGGAAAAAGCGCATACGCTTTAAAAGATTTGAATGGAAAGAAGATCCCGCGCGCATGGAACGCAGCACAGCTTAGAAAATGTTTCATGTAAAAATTGTCAAATTTGTAATCAAGGCTCTTTAAGCCATTATGAATAATGATACGCGCTATCTTCTCTTAATGTGGATTCTATTACCTTTTGCATACATGTTTCACACTTCCCTTTATTAATTTTGAGCAATATGACAACATTGTATTGACATCAAAACAAAAAATAAAACGAAGTAAAACATACATGCGCGAGCTTCAAGCTCAAACGCGTTAACGAGTCTTAACTCTAAAACGTCAGGGCCTTAGCCCAATAATATGAGCCTTAGCTCAGGGCCTTAGCCCAATAATGTGAGCCTTAGCTCAAATCACTCACAACATCCATCCTACATGCTGCGCAGCCTGACCATAAAAATACCTAAACACAACTAAGGCAAAGCACATGCCAAAACATAGTTGTTAAGGTCTCAGGTCGAGGTCGCGCATGAAATTGTAATGGATATCAGAGTAACACATACTGACACGTAAAGGCTAAAAAACTCATAATTCCCTATAATAAATGCGCGATAACGTCGCGCAAAAGAGGAATAATGAAACGCCAAAGCACGTGTCAACATAGTCAGGATATTGCAAAATCACTTACAATATGACAAGGATTAAGTATAATAATTTCCTTACAACCTTGTTCTTATTTCAACGTGCCAGCATATCTTATATTCAATAAGCAAACATGCAATATAAAGAGATGAATGGGGAATGCGCAAGATGCGAATAAGGGAAAAACAAAATTTCATTCCAAAGCATTGAAATTTACAAGTTTACAAGATGATGAGATACAAACTACAAATAAAAAAAAAACATGAAGGGCTTCTCAAGTCTCCACGTCGACGTCAGCCTCTTCATCGCCCTCATCACCGCCCTCAGCATCTGGCGCAGCCCGCTCCTCATCTCCAAACTGACCATAGTCAAGTTGTTCGTCCTGAATGGAGTCTTCTATCACAATAGTGTCAGGAGCGGGTCCTTTGGCCACGCCAGAGCCGCTAGCGGGGGCAGCATTCCCCGCGCCATCATCGCCGCCACCAGCCCCTTCACACTCATCAAGTAGCTTCTTTAGCGCGCCGAGATCGGGCTAGTCAGCAAGCGCGGCTATCTGCAAATCATAAGAAAAAGTATGAGTACAAAAACACTTGGAAAATAAATCAAGGTAAACTCATTAAGGTTAAAATACCTGCTCAAGGATGGGAATGGGAGTATTCAAATACTTCTCCCCCATCTCGGCCATATCCGCGCAGACAACGTCGAGCTGATAAGGGTAGTCGGATGGGTTCTTCTTCAGTGCGCTATATTCACAACCATCCTTGAACCCTTCAGCTCGACCCACCAAGCGCGAGGCAGCGTTGCAATCCATCACAAGGGTCTGAAACTCGTCTGAATATTTCATCGCGTAAGCGCAACGAGTCATACCCTGTGAGATTAGCCATTGGCGATCCTGCGCGAGGGAAGAAACAGTCGTCTCGAGGGCAGGAATCTGAGAGTTTAACAACTCAACAGTTTCCTTGGTCTGTTTCAGCTCCTCTTTGTCGGACGCTGCTGCCGCCAAGGCTTCTTCCTTTTCCGCTCGCGCAACATCGAGTGCTTCCTGGCTAGACGCTGCCGTCGACAAGGCTTCATCTTTCTCGGCCCGCGCGGCCGCCAGCTCCTTCTTCAGGCGCGCAACCTCACTCTCCAATGATGATTTGTCAGTTATAGACTGGACAAGAGCTTGGTCACGCGCCTCCGTGTCCAGCTCCAAGTCGCGCACTCTACGCGCGTACTTGGCCGCGTCCGCCTCGGCCGCCTGTAGCTTCTCCCGCGCAGCCTGTAGCTCATGCCCGCGCTTCACGAAGGCGGCGTTGGCACTTGCTCTGTTCTCGCTGAGCTCTGCTTGGAGTTTCTCAGCTCTCTCTCGAGCATCAGAAAGATTCCAAGCAGACACTTTAGCCTCTTACTTGGCTTCCGCAAGAGCATCACGTACCTTTACGTAATCATAGCGAAGCTCTTGGGAGGCAGCAAAGATAGCCGACCCAGCAAACAGATGATCGTTGAGCAAGTCCACGCGAGCGCGGTCCTCCTGAAACCTCCTTCCAGCTGGAGGCACAGAATGAGCCCAGAAGTCCTCACACACACCCATGGACTGAAATGAGCTGTCCTCAGTAATATTCCATCTCGGGCGGTAAATGTGATCGGCTTCCTGCAAACACAAAGTAATGATCTAAGTCATCAAAACACTAATATGGAAGTCCGCGTAGCGGAGCAAAAACGAACCTATACCTGCGGGGATGAAGCAGAAAAGTCAGCGCCAGCCCCACGAGAAGACTGCGCCACGAAATCTCGTGGCGCTACAGGGCTGGTGCGGCCGCTGTCGGAGCCTTCAACTTGAACCTCCTCATCCTCCTCTGAAACAGGCATTTTCTCCTGCGACCTAGAAGAACCAAAATCAGTCTCGCGAGGAGGGCTGCGCGCAGGAGGAGGTGAGGGAGGTCTCGACGCCGCCAGGTCGGTGCGTAAAACGGCCTCCTGCTCCTTAGTAATCCCGATGAGGGGAGATTCAGCGCTTGCAGGAGCAGGAGCAGAACCAACGGCGCTTGCACCGGCGCCAGCAGTGCCGCCAGCAGCTTGTGCGCCAGCTATGACTCCAATAAAAAATCAACAAAGAGAAATGGTTCATGACTTGATCTAAAAAGAGAAAAGTCAGAAAATAAAAGTGCAATACATACCTTGGCGCACCGCCGTTCGCGAGTTAAACATCGCCATGAAGTCCATTCTTCCCCTTTTTGGGGGTAAAACAGGGGACTTCGAAGCGACCTCCGGCGCAGCCTCGGCACCTTGTTGCGCCTGAGGTTGATCCACCAAGGTCGCCGGCTCTACAAACATTTGAGTGAGCAAAGATTCATTAATAATTCTATCAGAATCGCGCTCATAAAACCATAAAGTATAAACAAAGTATACCTGTCGAAGAGGAAACAGCAGGCGCAGCGCCGCTTCCCTTTTCTGCCGCGCGAAGGGAGGAGGTGGCAGCACCATACCTCGTGTGGACAGGAGGTCTGCCCACATTTTGAGGCAAGGAAGACAAGGAAAACTTGGAGGTAAACTCCTGGGTTTTCTCAAGTCCCTTCGCCTGAGTAGGAGGATCCTGAGCAAAAGGGACATCATCTTTCTTCTGTTTCTTACTGGCCCCTGCGCCAGTTTTCCCCTTAGCTTTACGCTTTAGTTGGGGCACCTCAGCCTCCTCCTCCTCCTCCTCTTCCGCGAGCTCCAACTCGTAGTTCTCGAGCGCGTCTACAATACACGCAACAGAAAGGTTAGCCAAATCTGGTATTATAAAGGCATAAGCATAAGTACAAAGGCTTACCAGGCGCGTCGCTGTCAAAGCGAAATCCCAGATCAACAGGGATGAACATGTCATCGAAGCGATCGGGGAAGCCAACCTCCCCAGCGCCCAGCGCGACGGAGCCACCCTCCATATGCTCATCATAGGCGGCGTGGACATACTCCTTGCTGATTGCACAAAACAAGTCAAATGATATCAGCAAAACGAATTATATTCGCGCAGAAGTAATGCAATGAGTTAACTTACACAAGCCGTCAACTTGGATAACGGGCTCAGTCGCGCTGTCAGCCCACCTCCTGCTCATACCAACCCCCACCAGCGCCTCCTCGCAAATGTTCTTGGCGGGGGATGGTTCGGCAGTCAACTTTTTAACCCAGGCGCCAGTTGGGTTCTTGAAGACACCCACATCCGCGGGCGCAGAAGAGATCGCGCGCATGGTCATGCGGATGGGGATCACACCAGCCCTGATATAGAAAAATCTCTCAGACCAGTCATGAAGGCTCTTGAATGAAACAGTGCAGCACTTGACCTTCTGACTGCGAGGAATAAATGAGAACCAAGAATCTTGGATCTTGGGCTTATAAAAAAACTGAAAGCGCCGAGGGGTGGGCTCCTCGCGCTGAGATTTGCACATGAACTCAAAGTGAGTCATGCGCACGAGTCCAAACGGATGGACTTGGGATATATGAATCCCATAAAACCTAAGCAGCGCACCCACAAACCTTGTCATCGGGAGACGAAGGTTGCAGTGGGTGAAAAAATGGCAATACAGGGATATAAAGCCGGTGGGCAGGTCCGCCGCCGTTTTCCCGGCCGCCGGCAACATGCAGCCATACTCAGGGAGAAAACCCTGAGAGGCGATAAGGCTGTCAAAATCGGACTGCCTCAGTTTACAGGGGATCTCATCCCACTTCTTCACTGCCTTGGTTTTCCCTACCTCCTCCGATGAGGCCTCAGCAGCCCTCTTCCCCTTGCCGGTCTTCTTCAACGTAGACATTACTAACGATTTCACACGGCGATGGCTGGGGGAGATTGTGTTGTCTGAGCTATCAGACATACAACTATAAAATCGGACAAAGGATGCTTCTGAAGAACAGAGATCTGGAAGCAGAAGACAGGCAATCGGAATAGAATGAAAGAAAAAAGCTCTGAATAAACAACAAAGAAGATGAAGAATAAAAACTCTAAGGGCTTGCTTTTATAGGCCCAGGGGAGAGAGAAAATTGGTACTGATCGGACTTCACGCGCCCCCACTCGCAGGTGTAAGCCAACGCGAGCGCGACACGTGTCCCTGACACTGCGTGAGGGGACACAAAAGGGAACGAAACAGGTGCTGCCAGAGTTCACGCGCCACCACTCGCAGGTACGGACCAACGCGAACGCGACACGTGTTCTTGACACTATGTGAGGGGACATGAAAGGCAACTGTAGCACCTCGAGCACACGAAAAGTCTGACACGTCTCCATCTCTGACGCATGTCAGCAACAACCAACCACGTACATGGACGATTCGTTTCAACCAAAAGGATAGAATTTCGCGCAACGATGAGTAATAAGAAGAAAAAGACAAAACCCTACTAAAAGAGCAAACTATTAAGTCTAATATCTATCTTACCTTGCTCGCGCGAGACAAGACACACATTAGACTGGGGGGGCTTGAAGAGGTATGTACCCGCCTCAACACCGAGCGAGGCGGGTCAACCCACAAGATATAGACAAGAGGCTTGAAATCAAGATATTATGAAGGCACAAAGCCAAAACCTATGCGCATGGCGCATATCACATATGCTCAGGCATCACATATGCTCAGGCATCACATATGCTCACGCATCACATATGCTCACGCGTATCACATGCTTACGCACCATATATGCTCACGCATATCACATCTGCGCGTGACGCATCCGCGCATGACGCATATCACATGCTCACGCATATCACATCTGCGCGTGGCGCATCCGCACGTGGCGCATATCACATGCTTGTGCATATCACATTTGCGCATGAAACATCTGCGCGTGAGAATAAAGAGAAGACCTCGCGCATCCTCGGGATAGGCGCATATCACACATGCACATAATCAACCTCGTCCTTATCCAAATCAGGATAAGGACAACCTTGATTGTGCACGTCAGACAACCGTCTAGAAGGTATCTTTTTAAGGAATAAGAATATGCTGATGTTGACAGCTGCCAATGAAAGGTGGACAACTCAGCAAAACCCATGTGCTACCACGTGATTGCACATGGGTCAGGTAAAATACCTGGGTCAGAGAATAATCAATGAAAAAGCACCAGGTGTCCCAAGGACACGTGGCGCAAAGCAATAGGAGGAGGCCAAAAAGGCCCTAATTGGGTCTGAGCCCAATCATTGGAAACCCTAGCACTAACAAAACCACATCAACTCCACAAGGAGAGGTATGCCCTATTACACAGTATTACGCATTATTAAGCAATACATTCCAATTCCTTACTCTCAGATTATTATCTTCTCCTACAAACTCTTATTCTCACACCGGAGGGTTACCCCAAAGAGGACCCCTCTGTCCCTTTCTGAGGGGTAAGTTTACGGTGCTGTTCATTTTGTAGGTGGAAGAATCCAGATTCTAGAGAACCATCGGTGAAATAGCATAATCATACCCGAGGAAAGTTGATCGTCTACCAGTGACTCGATCCACGTTTCTTCACATGGCTATAATGTAGATAAATAAGATGTTTTCTTATGCCATGGAATAGTTCAGAAGAATTTTTTATGAGATAAAGTAAATATTGTTTATTATTTCTTTTAAGATTAAGAAGTCAATATTTAGTAATATTGTTAATAACTTCATATAAAGCGTCTAGCTGTACTAATCAAATAATTTATTATATATAAAGTTAATTATAAGATAATAATTTATATATTTTTCAGTTATAATACTTGAATAAGAAATATTCTTTTAAGTCAAGATAAGGATGCAGTGATGGCGACCCAAAATGAAATTCCTAAACCTTTGAAAATATTACACTTTAGAACTTGTCTCCCAAGTTGTCATTTCCTCCCTTATTGGAATCGGCTTTGATTTCTAGAAAAAAAAAGAGAGGTTTCTTCGTTTTTTCTAGTGTCTTTACAATTGAATTGGGCGTACCCAACCAGTACGGGCCGAAAACAGGCATGAAACCGGTCCCTTTTACATCTGTTTGACAAACCAGAAACTAGGCAAGAAACCAGTCGTTAGCCATTCCCCGTTTGAACCAGTCATAGATGAAGGAAAGTTCGTCTAGGTTGTAAGCCATACTAAGGTCATTCCAATCATTCATTACATGTGTACGAGTTATTAATTATTAGCGGGTTCAGGTGATTCAATTTACCAATTAAAGATCATTAGCAACATATTTAGGTGCTAATTTAAGTAGTTTCATATTTATACTGAAGTTTTCTTGTTTTATTGTATGTAAATTGGATCACTTAGGCTTTCATTAAATTAAATCAAATTAAACTGTCACTTTATCAAAAACTTTATTTCTAGTTTTCTACTAATGAATTAAACAGCTCCACCTCCACCTCCACCGCTTTCCCACCTCCACCACCACCCGCCACTGCCCCCTGCCTCTAAATTGCGACCTGAAACAGCCTGCCCCTCCACCACCACCCGCCACTGCCCCCTGCCCCTCCACCGTTCCACCTCCACCGCTTTCCCACCTCCACTACCACCCGCCACTGCCCCCTGCCTCTAAATTGCGACCTGAAACAGCCTGCCCCTCCACCACCACCCGCCACTGCCCCCTGCCCCTCCACCGCTCCTGGTGACTCGTCATTATACAACCCGGGCACTACTTCAGTCGTTGCGCAAGCCGAGTGCACATTTTGGTGAGCTTTCAGTTATGCCCACCAAGTGTTTGACAGAATGCCTTTGGTTTTTTTTTACTGTTTTATGGGATTTGTGCTTAAAGACATTGTGATTGAAGCTGTAATTGGGGGTTTGGAAACCAACTAGTTTTCCAGCCCGGCTCTAAGGGGGGCATTTGGTACTTGGTTGTCGGTTCGGCATCATTTCTCGTGGTGGATTGGTTGATGAGGGTGTTATGTCTAAGACCCTAGATAATAGTGTAGGTTCCGCAATGGACGTGGTTGTTCGACCTTCGGGGGGGATTTGGCCGTGTCCTTTTTGGGGTTTCATTGTTGCCCGGACGGACGGGCAGGGTCCAAGGGGTTCTCCCGGTTGATTGCGCATATCAAACGACTTCATTTGTCCTCGGATGAGTGGAAATGAGCCCTTCGGGACGCCGTCTCCACATATTATGATTTATTTATTTCGGTTGGGGAGGCTTTAAAGGCTTCGGACCAGTGGTTATGTGGGTTGTGTATGCGTGTAAATGCTCTTAGACGGGCGTGTCATCATGTTGATGGGGTTGCTAAGTTCAAGGAAGGCGTGGGAGATGTGGATGAGTTTATTGTGGGGATTGATAAACCGCATGTTATGAGGAATATTGTTCCTTTGGAAGGGATAGTGGTGGATGGGGTTCTCCTTGACCGCGTCTTCTCTCTTCCTATCACGACTGTTAAGAGCATCCCTCATATTTGTCGTATGGCTTTTGCTCAGGCCTTAACTACGGCTCTGGCAAAGGTGGTTGCTATGCCAGAGTCTGTTGAGGCATGGGTGAGACTTTTGTTGTTACCGTGGTGCACATTGCGAGTTTTCAGACCTTCTACTCGTCAAGAGCGCAGGTCGGGTATGAGGAAGTCTTTGCAATGTCATAGTATTCAGCGAGCACTAACGGCTTGGGATGGTAAGGATGGTTTTGATGCACTTATTTTATCCCTTTTTGCCCAACCTTTGAGGGTGGACTCGAGTCATGATGGGCCTCTCGCTAAGCACGATGACTCTGCTGTTTGCACTAATGTGAAACAATGTTTACGAAAAGTGGCGGACGGGCATTTCACCGCCACGATTAAAGTATTGTGCTCTTCAGGGGTTACACCTTTCGGTAATGATACTTTGAAAGCGTTAGCCTCTAAGCATCCCAACTTGCCCCCGCCGATTATGCCTGTTTCATTGCTGTATGAGCCTCCTCTTGTTGTTGACGAGGATAATGTGCTTGGATACATTAAATCCTTCCCTAAAGGGACGTCTTGCGGGCGAGATGGATTGAGGGCCCAACACATTTTGGATGCCTTTTGTGGGGAGGGGTCGACGATCGTTGTTGGGTTGCTAAAATCTATCACCGCAGTGGTTAATTTATGTTTGGGGAGAGGTGCCCGGTGGTTTTGGCGGAGTTCATTGCGTCGGCTCCTCTCACACCGTTGCTCAAACCAGACAATGGGATTAAACCCATTGCCGTAGGTGCCATTTGGAGGAGGTTGATCTCTAAGGTGGCTATGAGGGGTGTTGGAAAGAAATTGCCAAATACCTTTGTGACTTTTAGTTTGCGGAGGCTGTGCTTCATAGTGCGAACAGGTTTTTAAATAGGTTTCATTCTGATGGGTCGTTGGCTATGCTTACCGTTGATTTTTTTAATGCTTTCAACTTAGTGGATAGGACTGCCCTTCTGAATGAGGTTCGTGCTCGATGCCCGTCTATTTTCTTATTGGTAAACTTTTTATATGGGCAGCCGTCCAGGCTATATGTGGGGGATGACCACATTTGGTCCACCACTGGGGTTCAGCAGGGGGACCCCTTAGGACCTCTTCTTTTCGCCTTAGTTCTGCACCCACTTGTTCATCTTGTCCAGGATTCCTGTAAGCTCCTCTTCCATGCTTGATACTTAGATGATGGTACAATTATTGGAGACACTAAAGAGGTTGCTAAAGCTTTGGATATTATCAGGGTATAGGGCCCCCGACTGGGCCTTGAACTTAACATTAAGAAAACAGAAGTATTTTGGCCATCATGCAATGGGGTTAAGGTGCAGGAGGGGATGTTTCCCCGTGAGATTGGAAGGCCGATGTTAGGTGTGAAACTCCATGGGGGAGTCGTTAGTAGGGATGCAGAATTCATCAGCGGACTTGCTGTGAAAAAGGCTTTGCGGGCTGTAGAACTGATGAGCCATCTCCCACATTTGCGGGACCCTCAATGCGAGCTCCTTTTGCTTCGATCATGTATGGGAGTAGGTAAGTTGTTGTTCGGCCTCAGAACGTACCAGCCCGAGTATGTGGGGGAAGCTGTTTCTGTTTTTGACAATGGCCTTCGGGGGGCGGTTGAGTACATCGTGGTTTGTGGTGGTGCCTTCTTTGGAGATTTTCAATGGCGGTTGGCATCACTTCCGACTCGTTTTGGAGGTTTGGGTTTATGTTCAGCTTCATACGTATCTACATATGCGTTTGTGGCCTCGAGGGCACAATCTTGGAAATTGCAAGACCACGTTCTTCAAGATTGTGGTATTGATGGGTTTGACTCCGATTATGGGAGTGCGATAGATCGGTTGCATTTTTCACTTCCTGATTTTAATATTAGCAGTTTTTCTAATAAAGACACCGCCCCACCTAAAGCCCAACATGCTTTGGCGAGTGCCCTTTATAGTGGAATCATCCAGAGTTTGGAAGTGAAGTTTGATTTATCTCCTCATCAAAAAGCGGTGTTTGAGTGCCTTCGATCTCCACGGGCTCAAGATTTCTTAAGTGTTATCCCTTTGAAGGACTGGGCCAACATATGTCGGCCTTGGAGTACCGGACCATCCTTAAGTATCGGTTAATGATTCCTTTGTTCCCGGTAGATGAGTCATGCCCAGTTTGCCACAAGGTCTGTTTGGATTCTTTTGGTGAGCACGCAATTCGTTGCAAAGAGTTACATGGGTTTAAATACAGACATGATTTGGTGAGGGATATTCTATGCGATGTTCTTAAACGGGCCGGAATTTCAGCTAAAAAGGAGGCTCCCGTAAACTTTCTTACGGATCCTCTTGAAAAAAGATCTACGTTACGACCGGCCGATATTCTTGTTTTTGGGTGGGTAGGGGGAAACACGCTTGTGTGGACCTCACAGGAGTCTCCCCTCTTGTTGGGCTAAGGGACAATGGGTTTGTTGCCTGTCAGGCAGCATTGAAGAAGACCTCAGGTAAGGTTGTTAAACACGAGAAAGCTTGTTTGGAGAATCAACACGTGTTTATCCCCTTTGCCTTTGACACTTTTGGTTACTTAGCTCCAGATGTCGTGGACCTTCTAAACAGAGTTCAAAAAGTCATGCATAGCAATTTATCGACTCATAAGAATCAAAACTTTGTTTTTAGTAGGATTAGGTTTGCTATCCAAAAGGGGGTTGCGGCGTAGCTTGTTGCCCGCTTACCTGCCACTTCATTGTAAATCGTTTGGTTGGTTTTATCAGATGAGATTAAATTACAAAAAAAATTAAATGAAAAAATGGTAAACATCCACCCTAAAATAAAAAAATTAAAGATCGTATTGAAGTAATTATAATAGTAACAATCGCTACACGGTTCCCGTGAAAAGGAATCTACAATTTTTTAATGTTTTTGGAAACCATCTGGTCAATTTGATTTTGTTCTCTCCTAGTCTGACACTGATAAACTTTTTTTTTTTTAAATCAAAACGATTTCAATAAAGTGGCAGGCAAACGGGTAACAAGCTTCCCTTTTGAATAGCAAAATCAATTCTACTAAAAACAAAGCGTTGAGTCATAGGAGACGACAAAGTACCATAAACGACACACTGAACCCTGTTTAGAAAATTCACGGCCTCTGTGGCCAAAAAACCAAATGTATCAAAAGCAAAAGAGAGAAACACGTATTGATTTTCTAAACAGAATTTCTCGTGTCTGACACTAAAACCAATAATTAGCGATACTATGTAGGGAAATAATATATTATACATATACTAAAAGGCAAATTGCCTCCAACTCACAAAATCGTACTATTCATTAGACGTACAAATAATTGAGCTAGGAGAACAAGCTCTTATAACATGGGATCTGTTACACACGTGTTTCTTTCTTACTTTACTCTACCAATTTCTTTCTTGATTTCTGTGTACCATCTCTCTCCACCACCACGACACCACATCACCTTCAGACACCTACGATCATCGCCGTCACAACCATATTTTTATAACTAAAGTCTACACACATGCATCTCCGACAGCCTCCCCTTCTCCGGAGGATCTGGCTTCACCTCCATCTCCGATTTGCAAGCACAAAAAATCAAAAGGGTGTAGAAAGAAAAAGTTGTGTACTCGTAGAGCAACAACTGACTACCCACACTGGATTTGGTCGTCGGTGGTTATCACCGGCGGTAGAATAGACGATAAGAATCCAAAGAAGAAATTAAAAAGATAAACTTTGAAAGCATATTTGTTTCAAGATTTGGACTTCTGGAGTACATGGTTTTCCAGGTCTTGAGTAAATGGTTTACAGTTATTTGCACCAATGACAAGTAGATCTTTTCTTATTTTTTTTCTTTTTTTTCCCAGTAGGTTATTGATTCGAATACGATACGAGTGGAAACATAAAATCGTCAAGTAAAATGATATATAATTTCAAAACGACAATAAATTTTGTTAATTTATTTTTTGAGACGACAACATTATTATATAATATAATACGAAACTTTGGTGCTGCTAAATCATTTTGTTTTAGTTCTGGTACCATAATGAACATAACAGAAACTGACCGAATGACAATTTTGTGTTTTTTTTTATCTGGTACTGTAACGAACGTGACGGAAACTTACCGAATTTAAGTAGACTCACCGCCTCAACGTCCAGGATCGACAACAAGCACCCGAGACCCTACCCTCTAAACAATAAAAGGGTCGGGTATAAATAAGGGTTTCAATGGTCCAACCCTAAATTTAAAGCAGTAATTGAATCTTCTTTTCTGCATTTACTAGTTGTCTATCTCATATATGACTTTAATATATAATCCTAGAATAATTATACATTCATTTAATAACATAGTAAAGTCCAATTTCGAAAGTTTATCAACCATTTGAATTGATACAAATAATATTCACATTCACAAATTACATGTAGAGAACAATTCAGTGATTCCCATGTATATGTTTCCAATAAGTATTATTGCCCTTTATTTTAATTTTTCTTAGTAGTTGGAAAATTTCTGATGAATTATATATGAAATACAAACCACTCCTAAATTTTAGATTAATCGCGAATCTGATGCATATCTATCTAGAAACTAGTAAACGAGTCAAGGGTTTGAAAAATGGTCGGACCCTTGAAACCCTTTTACCCTTTAAGGTGAAATTTAAATACCCTTTACTCGACCCTTATTATATATTCGGGTCTAATTAAGGGTTTTACGAGTGGGGTAACCGGGTTTCAAGGATCCGACCCTTATCCTACTCCCCCCTAGTTTTTGTTAACTCAAGCTCTTCCACGTAGTCTTACGTGTCCGTCATCTCAAAATGAAAAGGTTGTTATATATTTACACAAAAGAGAATTCAACATGCATATTATTATATATATTAAATAACAACTTCCTTATGTGAGGAGGAATCACTGTTCCTTCTTTTTTACGCTTGAGAGATTGTATATTTCGCAATCACCTTTGTACGTTTTGCTTTGCCTTCTCTGGCTTACACGTATCTGTCATTCTACACCTGTAGATGTCATCACGATTCACGATGGCTTACCTCTTTCATTTCATCATCACCATGGCTTACCTCTCTCTGTTTTGTTGATATCATTGTCGTCGTCTACCATCACCGGCATACCGTCTTCAACCACGAACCATGACCGTCATCACAACACTGTTCTCGCATCTCCACCATCGTCAAAATTCGCTTTACACCACCTGATTAAGGGTTTCATGATGGTTTTAGAACCACTTGATTTAGGGTTTCGTAATGGTTTTAGCACCACCTGATTTGGGGTTATTCGTCTGGAGACAGTCGATGTGGAAAACCTAGGTGATATGCTAATGGCGGGGGTCCGGTGGCCGGTTGTGTGGTGGCAGCGTTGTGGTGTTTTGCAGGGTTCATGGTGCTGTGGCGATTTTGGAGGCGAGCGAAAGACGTGGTTGATCTACTGCTACCGGGTTATGTTTGGAAACCCTAGCTGGCGGTGGTCCGCTAGCCTATTGCCACCTCTAACCACCATCGTAAATACTGTGCAGCACCTTTTGTGCTGCTTTGTTGTGACTTTTTTCATATTGAACTTCAATTTGGATTGCCATGTTGTGACTTCGAATTATTTCATTATCATTCATGTCTAGCTTCTTAAATAATTTGAAGGAATTTATTTGCTTGGCAATGATGTGCACATGAGCCTTTGTTGTCTTGCATTGGAAACTGAGATGACTTGGTTGTCGATATGAAAGCAAGACCGCCTCATTACAAATCTGATATCATTCGTTTATGGTCATGATGATGTTTCGCTCATAGGCATGGCAACTTATGTTGCAGCCATGGTGTGGAGTTCAACATTTTATTAATCCGCCTCTTCCGATCGTTTATGCCTATGATGATGTTCAATTTTTGGCGTAGTAATGTACACGGCCGTCTCCGAGAATACAAAAAAAAAAACCAAGGCCCAGGACATAAAAAACAAAAGGCCCTAAAATACAAAACAAAAGTTTTTTTTTAGCAAAATGATCTAACAAAAGTACTTAAACGAATCGCGATGCTCTTTTGGCATTTTTGGAAGCAAAGCCCTCGATTAACTCTTTGTAATCCATGGTCTCTAAAACATCATTTTCAATAGCAATAATCGCCAATCCATTAAGTCTTTCTTGGGACATTGATGATCGTAAATATATCTTCAACAACTTCAACTTTGAAAAACTTCGTTCTGCCGATGCCACTGTTACCGGAATAGTCAACAACACTCTATATGCAACTAATGCATTAGGGTAAGAATCCACCTGTTTCATATTGTTTAAACCATCAAAAGAATTAAAAATTTGACAAGGTAAAAAAATAATTAAATAATGCATTTGTATAAACGAACTCGTTTCAGATTGTTTAAAATATCTAAAGGGTTTATAGCATCACTAGGTAAAAAGGTCTCACACAACTTCAACTCTCCATAAAGTTCTTCAGCATCAATATCAGATTCTTCACCATTCTTTAATGCATCTTGAAGAGAATAACAACACGATTTAAGATCTTTTTCTCCAAGTTCCCTCAACTTTTTAGGAAACAAAAAACCAAATAGTTTTTCGTATTATTGATATTGTTCAAATCTTTTTTCAAGAAATGAAATCGCTTGATTAACAATACATAAAAAGTAATTGACTCTAAAATTCTCCTCCCCTGAAAATAAAACATCTTCTGCATTAGAAGTCTCCCCAAATTGTTTTTCCTTCGAATCGGACGCCTTTGATTGAATATTGGATCAACACCTAATTCAATTGCAATTTCCTTAGCTTCATTGATCGCCTTAGACAACCCCACTTCTCTATATTTCTTGAAGTAATTAATCAACTTCTTCACTTGATCAATAGCATCAATATCCTTGGATTGCAACTTTTGACTCACCAAATTCACATTTGATAACACTTCATACCAAATGATGATTGATACTATAAATCAAAATCACTAAATTCATTATTTGTTAATGAATTAGCGTCGCTTGTTGTCTTAGGATCACCCTTGGTATCCCTAACCTCAAGCAAAGCTTCTCTTGCATCTGATAGTTGAAATCTAATAGGTTTCACACTCTTAATCCGACTTTCCCAACGAGTCGCAGACAAAGGCTTAACAGTCAATTCTTTAACATTGTCTTTTAATATTTGCCACCTCTTTGTAGAATTAGCAAAGATATTGTAAATCCGTTATATGGTTCCAAAAAAATATTCAGCTTTAGTACACGTGGTAGCCATGTCACATAATACTAGATTAAGACTATGACAACCACATGCGGTATAAAAAACTCTAGGATTCATATCTAGGAATCTCCTTTGAACCCCTTGATGTTTTCCTTTCATGTTGGCTCCATTATCATAGCCTTGGCAGCGCATATCATCGATATCAAGACCAAGAGATTTTAATTCTTCACGTGTAACATCAAAGAGTCCTTTACCCGTTGTATCATTAGCAATCAAAAAACCAAGAAAAGATTCCTCAATGGTAACAGGTTTGGAGTTTAAATTGACATACCTAATAATTAAATACATTTGTAATAGTATAAATAACATAGCAATATAATAAAACTAACAATTAAAGAATTAGAGTTTAGATTGACATAACTCGCAATCAAGTATAATGGAGTAATACTTTGCTTGCTTTATCTTCTTGATGATTTCTGATTTAACTCCGTCGGCTAGTAAAATGATTAACTCGTTTTGGATATTGTGTCCAAGATAATGTACATTAAATTCATCATTCATGATACGCCGCACATGCTCTTTAATAATTGGGTCAAACTCTTCCAACATCTCAATCAATCCCAAAAAATTCCCATCACTTTTTTGATATAACTTCTCATTCGTACCGCGAAAGGCTAAACCATTCTTAGCTAGAAACTTAAACAAGCACAATATTTCTGAAAATGACTTCTTTCCAATAATCTCTTTCCTTATTAAAGTGGTCATGCGCTACCTTGTCAATCGTTTGGTTACAATTCAACCTTTGTCGCATTTCAAACAATCTTTGCATATTCCTCATATGTTCAAAGCTAAGTTCATGATCTATAAGTCTATCACTAACATGCTTCGTATCCCCATAACCATCACCATTCAATGAACCTTTCGGGGGACCTTTTATAAATACCTTACAACAAATGCAAAATAGTTTGTTAACCACTTTTGAATACACTAACCATGTTCTATCACAAGTCTCTCTATTTGATAGAGTCCTAGTATACAAACTTGAAGAAAAACTTCTTCCAAATTTATCCGCGGGGCCCTTTTTAATGTCAAATCTTGTTTTGGACCTTTCTTTACCAAAACATTAATCAAGTTAGGATTAAGTCCATCCCAAGTTGTAGGATCAAAAATATCAATTTTCGGATGAACATTAGCATCATTGTTATCCAAATTAGCATTGACTTCATCCTCATCCATACTAGTATCATCATCATCTTCATTCATATTAGTATTACCATTAACATGATCATGAGCGTCTTTGTTCACATTGGCATTAGCTTCATGCCCTTCAACACTACCATGATTTTCTTCATCAACATGTACATCTTCAAGATATTCATCGACATGTACATCTTTTTCTTTAACATTAGAACTTTGAGGTTGCTTTTGGAAAAACGTGTGTATCTTCGCATTCTTCTTAATTTGTGTATTTCTCAACTCTTCTTCTATTTTTCTCTTTTTTTCGTTTGACAACCGGATAAATGTTTAGATTTAGGAGGCATAATATCTAAAAAACAAATATTGACATAACTAATTAGCTATCAATAAGCAATTGGCCAACCGATAAACTCATAAAAGTTAACAAATATTAAACATTTAAAGTTTTAAAGCATTTACTATTTAACATAAAACCTTAAATTAAATAAAGGTAATGCAGCTAATGCCGTAATGATTTCAAATTGATAACATTGAACAAATATTAAACAAATACCAAACAAATATGAAGATAATTTCATAAATCATAATATTAACTTGAAAAGTTGAAAGTGACGTACATAACAGAAGTAAGAACATAAGTAACAGTAGGCTGTATGCAGTAACCATGAAGAAGAAGTAACGATGAAGAAAGGGGTGCCGGCGCGGGAGCCAAACAGAATTGTCAATTCGCCGTTCGGAATTCCGATGGTCAGCAGACGGCAGTGGGTTGCGTGGGTATTACGTGAGTCACGGACTCACGTGACTGTATGTTTTCAACGTTCAATCAAAGCACTATTTTCAGTTTTGTTATAATTAATTCAAAGAAATTGGGATTGGGCCTCTTAATATATATATATATATATATATATATATATATATATATATATATATATATATATATATATATATATATTTTAAAATTTCATGGGTCCTTAAGAAAAATGGGCCTGGGGCCTGTGCCCTCCCTGCCCTGCCCATGGGCCGGGCCTGATAATGTATGTTGCAGCCATGATACCGACTTGAGCCTTGGGTTGACAATCTAATATTTGTTTATGATTTGTGATTATGCTTATGTTGCTAATAATAATAATAATAATAATTTCATTATCATTCAAGTGTTGTTTCTTGGATAAATAGTAGGAATTAACGTTGACTTGGATTGGACTTTCGGAAGCATGATGCTTATGTTTGTGATTCCGCCTCTTTATATCGGTTTATGGCGATGATGATGTTCGGAATATAGCGTGACAATGTATGTTGCAGCCTTGATACCGACGTGAGCCTTTGGTTGAAAATTTTATATGCTTTTGTTTTGTTTGCATCTTCTTCATGTTTACCGTTTAATAGTGTCTTGAAGCATGATATTTATTTAGTTCGCTAAGTAACCGGTCAAATTGCACACTTTAGAACTGAATTTTCTTATTAAAAAGTAAAATTGCAAAGGCAGATTTTCCAGGTTTGTCTTAGTTATTACTAACTCAATTAGCAGGTTGCGAGATAATTTCCCAAATAGGATTGCAATTTAAAAGTACAGAATCCCCACCTCAGCGCGCGATATGGCAACTGGACGGTTGCACCTGCGTGATGCTTTTGAGGTTAAGGAAATTTGTTGACTTCTCATGTAGGTGTCATTTGTATCATTTGGCTAATTTAGTTTTTTTTTGTTAATGGGTCAAAATTATCACTGTTTTGCCTATAAAACGATGTATAATCAAAACTGACCCATTTGCTTAAACGGGTCATATTGCATATGAGTCATACCTGCCTTTCTTCTTTAATAACCCATGAAACGTATTTTAAGTTTTATTTATTTGAAACACCTAGACTTATTTTAGGAGTCTCACTGTCAGGTTTTTCCATGGTCTGTTGTTATGGTTTATATAGCACTTTTTTTTTCAAGTTTATATTTTTGTGTAGAAGCTACACAAAAGATGATTTTAAATGGTTTGGTAAAAAATGGTTTACTGACGTAAAAATTGTTCCATTAATAATGGTTGGATTAAAAACCGATTCATTCATTATTTGATATTTATCTGGTAAGATTTAGTGTTTTTACGGTCACGGGAACGCAATGATTGGACTAATGAAGATACTTTAAATGATAGTCTTCGACATGCAACAACGAGTGATTGTAGATTTGCTGGTGAAGATGCGGAATGCCATAGGTTTTCCACCGACACTGAGATTTATGCTTTCAGTGTGTTTACAAATACGCAGGTAATCATATTCACATATTGTACAGTTTTATTAGTTAATAACCTTAATATGTAAAAAAACAGGTGTTTAATTAAAGAATACATTTTTGTTCAGCTTATTCCAGATGACTCAAGTTGTTGCTCATATACTAAAAGTAATCTGTTTCAACCCTTATGCTTTCAGTGTGTTTACAAATACGCAGGTAATCATGTTCACATATTGTATAGTTTTATTAGTTATTAACCTTAATATGTAAAAAGCAGGTGTTTAATTAAAGAATACGTTTTTGTTCAGCTTATTCCAGTTGACTCAAGTTGTTTCTTCATATACTGAAAGTAATCTGTTTCAACCCGTTACTTGAACCAATAAAGCCAGCAAGTTTTACAAAGTTGTGGATTGTTGATAAAAACCAAAGTATAATATAAGAGGTGATAATTAGCATATTTAGTTTTACAATGTTAGGGGGTAATATATTATAAAAAGTTACAATTTCAGTTTTACCTTCAATCTCTAATATATATTTTGATAGATTGGAAGAATAGTAATTCAGTTTTACCTTCAGTTAATTTTTTTTAACAGCGGTAAAGATAACAGTTCTTTTTTTAATAATATCATTACTATGTTGTGGCAGAATCTACGTGGCATGAATATTTGTGAGAGATGAAGAGGTCCTAATTTTAAGTGTTTAGTAAAGTTAGAAAAAATTAAGCAGAATAGTTTGGTTCTGTGAATGTTTTTACAGCTTTTGTTCATTAATGAATTACAAACTTTGTAATTGTCTGAGACATAGTGAATAAAGGTTTAGGCCAAGAAACAATGGGCCATAAGTCGACCTGTTGTTTACGTATTGATGCGCTGCAACACACGCTGGTAAAGTTTCCATCCCCATGCTATAGTCAAAACGTAACTATTTCTTTAACAACATATCCGTAAAGATTAGTTGCGGCGGGGTCTAAAAACTAGTTTAATGTTTATCTTGTAATAAACAAAATTAATTGCATCACTATGGATTTATAACAGTTAGTAATATGAAATGAGCTGAGCCGAAGCATCCATAGGAACACCATCAATAGTTCAGCCATTACTACTAACTACACCATCAGCAAAGCCAATAGGGAAAGTCAGGTCAAGAGAGAGTTTCTTTCCGATTAGCGCATCTCACACTTCCAAGTCATTCCGAGTTAGAAAAAGTCACAAGAATAGGGTCAGTAGTCTCTGTAGTCTCTGTTGTTGCAGGTCCTTCTCCTTCTGCTGAGAAGGCCCTCTTTTTTACTATAAGAAGGAACTAAGCCATTAAAAGGAAATGAGTTATGAACACCAGCTTGCTACATATGAACATTGAACCAAGCTTCAAAAATACAAAGACGGCTCTCTATTATGCGTTTGTGTAAAGCATGCCACAAAAAGCCATATTGAGTTCTTCATCTATGATCGTCGTCACAATGTGTGCATGTGTGTAAGGGTACTCTGCATATCTTGGGTCCCCACCTTTTCCGTCGAGTATATTAGTAAATTCCAAGATATGATTGATATGATCCTACTCAGGGCCGGCCTTAAGGTATGGCAGTCGAGGGCCACAGGCCCGACACCCCACTAGGCCCGAATTTTTTTTAAAATTATATACATTTTTAATAAAACAATATGTATATTTAGTGTTTAAACTCAATTACATAATCACGAGTTTGGTCTAATGGTAAATGGGTATTACTCATGAGTTCTAGTCTCATTTGAGACATGTTACAATCTTACTTTTATACAAAAGTTTTTTGCACAGCCTAAATTATAACCGAATAAGCCTATATCAAAATTAAAATTGTTTAAACTCACAAAATACCCTTTTTACTTAAGGCCTAAAAAAAATTCGCCTTCGGCCCAAAATTTTTTTTTGCTTTCTCGAAGCCGGGCATGATCTTACTTATAAATCACTAACGTTTGGCCGCACATCTATGTAAGATAAGTTTAATCCATTTTCTTCAAGTTTCATATCAATCCCTCCAATATGATCATCAATTCATATTTAACTAATTAACTTCATTTAACTTCATCAATATCTCAATTCATATTAACTTCATTTAACCATTTTTATTCAATTTAGCTCATTATGAAGCTCTCATCATGGAGAGCATAAAACCATAAATTATTAATTATACAACTAATACATAAATATAGTTATTATTTGTAGCTAAAGTTAGCGAAAATCATATTTTGAATGGTTTTTCCAATAACCCCCACATGAATGGAAATCGATTGGAAAACATGAAAATCTCAATAAAACCTTGATGGTTGTAACTTTAAGAGGATAGGTACTGTATCAACTTTAAACCTTTCACTACAAAATCAAAAACGTAGTGTCCAAAGTGTTAAGTGGACTTGTTGATTTTGAACTAGTTGTAGTTTAAAGTAGATCACTCTACTTAACCAGGTTCATGCTATCACTGTCATGTCCATTATGGTTCGGAAACACTAGCATAGTCCTGTTAAAGCTCATGAGTTGCAACCGCCACACTTCCATTCTAAACAATCTTACTTTTCTCTTAAGCGATTTACCAAGCGAACTATTAAAAGCCGTATGCCAAACATAGATCTAGTAAAACTAAGTACTTTACTAAAAGTGTTAAAACTAGTTATAAAATATTAACATAAACTAAAACCAAACCAAACCAAACCAAACCAAACCAAACCAAAAATATATGGATGTGGAATGTACTGAAATCATCACAAAATGCATGTCATGTAACATGTAGACGAAGGCATGCCAAAATCAAAGAGCATGAGTTAGAAATTACCACCATCTACACAACAGGCACGAACATGAGACGTATAAAGTGTCGGAAATTATACGGCAGATCAATAACCACCCTAAGCTATCTACTTGAAAAACAAAGGTGGGTGTTCTTAGCACCTTTCAAAAACCCGATATAGCTTCTCCAAAGACGCCACCTACATATCCAGCATCAACGATGTTCTCAGCATATGAATAAATCATTTTATAACTAAAATATTAGAAAAATAAAATAAAATAATAATAATAATAATAATAGTAAGTTGATATTGGCTCAATCTAATTTAGGGGTGTCAAATGGGTCGTGTTCGTGAATGAACCAGAAAACACCACCTGTTTAACCCAAACATAAAATGAGTTTTCAAGGGTTGACAAGACGACCCATTTAACCCAAACTTTTTATTTTATTTTATTCCTTTTACATTTTAGTTTTGTATAGCCCTGCTTGCGGTGCGCACATATGATGTATATATGTGTGAACCCTCGGGTGGGCAAAAGTGAAATTGCACTAATTTTGACGTTATTTTACTAATCTCGTGAAAATAACGTTAAAAGTGACGGACGGTTAATCAGGCATCATGTAGTGGCGTTGATAGCCGAAAGACAAGGGTACATGCACCGATCAGCCGGTGTCCCGATGATTGAGTGCTATGTGCCTTATGTCCAAGGCTTGATGCAAAACTACTATCGAGCCGGGGGTCTCACCGGAAGCAGCCTCTCTATCCTTATGGGGTAGAGGTAAGGCTGTCTACATCTTACCCTCCTCAGACCCTACTATAGCTTTGCTATTGGTGGGATATACTGAGTACGATGATGATGATGATGACATTTTAGTTTTGTAAAAGTACATGTTTACAATAAAAAAAAGTCAAATGTGTATAAAACATTTACATTAAAAGCTTTAAACTATAAAACATGATGCCTTTTCTGCTTTAACTTGAACTTTGTAAAATAATACTCAGTAAGTTCACATAAACAGTTTTTTTTTATAAATACAAAAGTAAACAGGTCAACCCGCGAGCTAGCCATGTCGACCAGAACCCACTTAGCCTAAACCCAAACCCGCGAATTTCATGTTAGATTCATGTCACGTCATAAATTCACACCCGTGGGAAAATCATACCTGCACAAATGTTCCATTTGCAGCCATTGAAGTCGGGGGCTTAAAGAAAAGTCGCATGGAAGGAAATAAAACATGTTGTATTGACCATTCACGCTGGGCCCACACGTTCTCAGCTTCTGATATTAACTCGTCATCAACTCCTACAATTTTGTTCAACAGAGTAACGATCCAAATAATTGGGTTTAATACAATTTGTATTATCCAAATATGCAAGTGTAATTTTAGTATCTGAGGGATGAATTTAGTGATTAACGGACAGTATCCATACCTTCAGCACCTCTCTTATAAAAGTCTGAGTTGTCACCTGTTGGATTTGGCAGTAGAGGTGGATGCATAGCATAAAAGTTACCAAGAGCAGCAGCTATTGTTTGAAAGCAAACTTTCTCATCATTCCATACCACCTAAACAAGAAAATAAAACCACCAGTTATGTTAACAGCTCGCAATTCTCACTGGACCAAAGAATAAGATCAACATAAAAGACTATTTACTATCTCCTCTCTCTCCAGTCTTTTTTTTATAATGTGTAAAAATGTGCACGTGTGCATATAGAATTATCTCCTCTCTCTCTCTCTCTCTCTCTCTCTCTCTCTCTCTCTCTCTCTCTCCAGTCTTTTATAAAAATGTGAACATATGCATATACATGTGCATATTGTATATATGTATATAGTGTATATGCATATATGTGCATTCAGACAACAATATCAATACCATATGTTTAGAAATAAATCTTAAAAATATTGAAATCTACATGCATTCTAGTCAATTTATAATTTAATATGATATAGTACGAGGGTTAAAGTGGTTCTCACAATTCTCAACATGTCCAACTATATATGTGTGTTTAGGTTAACTTACATCATTTCCCAAACATAAAACAAATTCGGGAACACGGTCCATGTCAGGTGTGTGCTGGTCAAGTATGACAGGAAGTCTTGACAAATTGCCTTGTGGGTCCACATGGATGCCAAAATATTCATCAAGCAGTTCAGCCTTTTCTGTAAGTAACTTCACGTTCATTTGTGTGTAAGATGATCAAAAGAGCTTAAACTCTAGTTAGACATGAGCAATCTTTCCTTTTAATTACTAAATGAAGTGAAGCAACAGAAAAATAATCTTACTTCAGCAATCTTTCCTTTTAATTCATCATTTTCAGTGCCTTCTGATTCCGGATCTTCCTCCTTCAGTGCCAGCATGAGTAGTTCTTGCAATGGAGCAGGATCACTTAATTGTATTGCATTAAAGTAACCAAATCTTTGTAATACCAGTTGATACATAAGTTCTTTGCTACAAAATAACAATAATCAACAACAAAAAGAAAGTAATAACTAAACTTCAAGAATTTAGAAGAGTTTACACTTAACTATAAAGATACAACGAGTATATTACCTTAAATTTACAACATTAGCAAGATACAGATGAGTATTATGCTGAAGGAGAGCAAAAACATCATCAGCCATTCCAACATATGTGCAATTCCTTACAATGTCCAAAAGACCTACAAAAAATTAGGAAAAAACTGGCTTTACTAGCACAAAATCATGCATTTTCAAAAATATTTAGTCTGCATACCAGAATGGCAACCATGTTCAACTTCATTAATAAGCTCCTGAACACTTGTAAGATCAGCAGTTTCCTTTGGATTTCTCCTTTGCTTGATTGAAGACCTGTAGTCAAATGACAATATTTTAGCCCATGGTTGTTTGTTCTATAAAGAAATATGTTTTATATAGTTCGTAACATCAATTATTAGTATAACCTCAATGAATTCAAACCACAGTTTCTTTCAAGTTGCCTAGAAGGCTTTACTTGCACGTAGGCATGCAACCTTCCAGAAGGATCCTGTAAATCCGTACGTACCATCTTATGTGGATATACTTTTTGGGACCCTTTGATTAAAAGCATAAAAAAAAGTCAGATCATTATGAGATCCATGTACGGTAAAAGAAAAGGGTGTCAATATGTATACCAGAAGTTGATGTACTTATAGGAGAAGCTTTGTTAGCGGCTACTTTATTGGCTGGAGAGGTATCCACTGCCTGTTAGGCACATAAAAAAAAGGATACCATCAGTATCGTATTATGTAACTTGATATATTGGAATTTAGAGACATAACCTTCTATTAATGAATTGATGTGTATTCAGTTATTCACAAACGAAAAAGAAAAGAGTACTCACTACTTGTTCTTGATACGTGCTTGTGTCATTGAAGTTCCTTAGCTTCAATTCAATTGTTGATTGTATTTTCTCAATAATGACCTCCTGGTTCAAAAGGCTAACCTGCATAATTGCATAAATATGATACATTAGTCTAGCGATGATAAAACAAAATGAAAAACATAGAAATCATGAAAGAAGCATCATTACCTCTCTCTTTGTGGGATGCACATTAACATAAACATGCTCAGGAGGTAAAGTAATTGACATATATATGAAAGGCTTTGATGCTTTGGGCAGGGTTACACCATACACAATTTCAATTGCCCTCTTCAGAGCAGTACACTCAACTAATCTTTCTGCAAAAAAAGAAAATTATGCATGAAAGTCAATAAACTAGCAGAGGTCAAAGTTTAATAAACATGTAATATTGAATACATACCATTGATAAAGAGAACCATGGTAGTCTTCTTTGCAGAGTAATTTGAGTCGGATATATAACCACTCATTTCAAAAACTGAACTAGAAGAATTAGAATCTGAAGCTTCGATTTTTATCAGATTGCGAGCGACCGAGACCCCATAAACAGATCTGATTGCATCAAGCCTTGATGACATGGAAATTGAGTGAACATCAGCTTTAGATGCACCATGCTAAACAGATGGAACAGTAGACATGTAGAACATATTAAAACAATGATACAATACGAGGAGATATAAATAATAACTTTAGTTTGAAAGGCAACAACAGCTCCTTAAATTACTCACCTTTTTGCAGGAGAAGCTCACATTTTTGTGATAATCGCAAACCGACTTAACAGATCAACAATTTTTGGATAATCATCAGCAGAGCTCTGAAGAGATTTCCTTCGAGCAATCATGTTATAGAATAAATTCTCAATCTGGTAGAAACACGGGTGGCATCAATCAAAAGAGAATCTTTTTACATTTTTACATTTCAGAATCTTGCTAATTAGACATTAGCGTACATCCTAATAATGGTAAGACATTTTCAGAATCTTGTTAATATCATGCCAATAATTCTACAGTCCACACACATTCATGCGTGTACACACACTTAGAACGCACAACCAATATGTAAAGACTGTTTAACACGCGAGTGTATACAAAGGAATAAAATCACACCATTATTTGAGTTCCCTTAACAGCCGCACAAGCCCTAGGTTCATGCTCCATCACACCATCTCTATAAGAAACCCTGACACACAAAATCCAAAACTAAAATCAAAATCAATCACAATCGATAATCAATACGTAGTAATACAACCAGCATACCTATAACCATGCAACTGACCATTGGTGATTGTAGTTACAGTAACATGAGCAACATAAGTCATACTTGCTAGGGCTTCTCCTCTAAACCCCATAGACTTAATTGACTGCAAATCTTCAAATGCAGACAGCTTTGATGTCGTATGCCTCTCACATAGTATCGGTAAATCCTCATACTGTAGCAAAAAATCACCTCTACATTTAAAATAAAAAATATAAATAAAAATAAAAAATTCAGAATTTCAAAATAAAATGCAATGTTAAGAAAATTCACCTCTACATACAAAAAAAATTAGAAAAAAAATCCCAATTTCCAAATTTCTAAATAAAATGCAATGTTAGGGATAATTCACCTCTAGAATAATTTTATAAAAAAAAACCAAGATTGGGGATGCAAACGAGCCGAGCTTAACTTACATAGAGCTCGAGCTCGTGCTCGGCTCTATTTGCTCTCCATTTCTAAAGGTCGAGCTTGGCTCGTGAGTACTTTTTGAAGCTCGAGCTCGGGTTGTTTACTATTTCTTAATTATTTTTTAATATATTTATATTTATTTTAATATATATATTTTTTTTTCAATTATAATTTTATATATAGCATGATGTATATTAATTTATTTATTTTTTCATAATACTACATAGATTAATTGATAATTATTAAGCTATAAATATATATAATAAAAGTTACGTTAATGACAGGCTAGCAAGCCGGCTCGAGCTCGTTTAGTGAAGTTCTGGCTCTGGCTCGTTTATTAAACGAGCTAAGTTTTAGGCTCGAGCTTGGGCTCATTTAAGCTCGGCTGGATCGAGCTTTTTCACGAGCCGATCTCGAGTCGCTTGTTTGCACCCCTGCCCACTTTCCGAATTTCGAAATAAAATGCAATGGTAGGGTTCTGAATCTTTCAACTCACAAAAACTGAACTAATTTACACATGCAAATCAACAATTTCCACAACTTATAATTGTTCAATTTGTGAAAATTACATATGAACATGAATTAGGGTTAGGGTTTTACGCGAATTCCATGGCCATCTTCGGAGACTTGGATGAGTTTGAGTCCTCCATCTTTAACAGACACGTTAATCGATGTAGAACCGGCATCGAGGCTGTTTTCGATTAGCTCCTTGACGGCGGATACCGGCCGTTGGATCACCTCACCGGCGGCAATTCGGTTGACGACGGAATCGTCAAGACGGTGGATCCTCGGTGGTTCTTGTGGTCGTGGAGGATGCACTGTGTCTGTGTCCATAGGGTGTGGTGGTGGTGGTGGTTCGGTTGTTTCGAATTCCATGGCCGGAGTCTGTGAGTGGATAAAGATGTGCCAATGGCTCCAATTTGGCGGCAAAATGTAAGGGCCCGTTTAGTATGGTTTGTAAGTATGTGAACTAGCTAAACGGAGCTCGGCTTGGTTTATAAATGACCTGTGTCCAGCTGGCTCGCTTAGTAAACACTATTTCAAGCGAGTTTTTTTTTATATCGAGCTTCGAGCTTTAGGTAATTAGTATTGGGTAATCAGTTTTGTTATGGCACCTGCTGCTGTGGCTAATTGTTTATCGTTTTCAAGTGTGATTTCCATATCATTCGATTCAAATTTCTATTAGAATCTTAACTCTTTAGGAAAAAAAAGAAAAGTAAATAAAAAAATTCGAGATATGCACTTACTTATTGAATCACAATGGGTTGCCAACTTGCTGGGGAGTTAGGGATTCTAACTCGGAACTAACAGAATGAAGAAGATACAAATATCTTCCTTAGTCATGCTTGCATTTTTTATTGCATGCGACTTTATTGAAAATGACATATGGATGTTAATAATGTTCTCATTCTCCCCAATAAATAGGAACCAGGTTTTAACAACACATATATCAATTACTAAAAAAAATAAAAACTTTAGTTATGTACACTTGTGCTTTGATGGCATAAAATTTGTACATAAATTAAAATATATACTTGTTATTTTTACTAAGTTGTAGATTTTCGAAAAGCATTTCGCTCACAAACCAACAAATATATATAGATATATGTGTGTTAGATAAATTAATTCGAGTCTAGCCAAGTCAAGCTAACTTGACTTGTAAAAGATCCCAGCTAAGCTAACTTTTATGCGAGACGATTTAAGCTACTTTTTTTCGAGCAGGCTCAAGTTATTTAAATACCTTACTCTAGTGGCAAGGTACTTAACAACAAAACGCTAGACATGAAAAAAAAAAAGCAATTGAGGGGATGTTTGGGATTCCTTATTTTACCTCCTTATAACTTTTCATTAAGTTAATAAGTTACAAAAGTGTAACTTATTAACTTTTTCCTCTCATATTAAAAGCAATCTCAAACACCTTATTCCTTTCAAAAAGTTAATAAGGTATATAAGTTAGTGAAAATAAGCAATCCCAAACACCCCCTGAAGATAGGGCCGGCCCATAGGGGGGCTGGGTGGTCGACGGCCATAGGCCCGACACCCTGCTAGGTCCGAATTTTTTTTTAATTTATATGTATTTTTATTAAAATAATATATATTTTTAGTTTTTAAACTCATTTGCATAAACATTAGCTTGGTCTAGTGGTAATGAGGTATTACTTCTAACTAAAAGGTTATGGGTTCTAGTCTCATTTGAGACATGTTTAATCTTATTTTTATACAAAAGTTTTTTTCACACAACCTAATTTATAACCAATTAAACTCATATCAAATTTAAATTGTTTTAACCTAACAAAATACTCCTTTTATTTAAGACCCAGAAAAATTTTCGTCTTCGTTCCAAAATTTTTTTTGCATTCTTAGAGCCGGACCTGCCTGAAGAGAGAGTTGGAACACCTTCTTATGAATTTAGCAATAACTCATCCTACCGATCGGAATTCATGATGTATATTCAATTTTTTAATTATCCATTTTGGATGTTTTCTAGCTTCTTGCTAGATTTTGTGTGTTGATAAAATTTTCCGTTTACAAAAGGAAAAAACAGAAAATAAATTATGGCGGTTAAGTATTATTATTATGTGAGTCTTTTTTAGCATGATTGAGTCCCATACCAACTATCTCTTAAACCTATTTTATATTCATAATGATACTAAAATCCTAGAAGAAACATATTTAGTAGACAATTTGATACTCTAAGATACAAGCCTGTTGGTTTATATCATGCAACTTCAAATGGTATCTTGTTGGGTTAATTCCTTTATAAAAGGTGTTATAGGGATGAGCATAAACGAAGCAAGACCCGTGAGACCTTCAAAACCTGTACAGGCCAGACCTGATTATATTATAATAGGCGGTTCTTGGATCCTTAGAATATCATTAACCGGGACTGGATCGGGTAAGACATGTTTGCTCCGACAGGTGTGCGCATAAATCGAGTAAGGCCCACCCTATGAATTGTGTGAAAGTAGGATACTCCATATTCAAAAGTTAAAAAGTTTTATAAAACGTTATTGGTGGAAAAAATCTGAATGAAAGATCCCACTGCTGAACTGACTGGACCCGGTTATTTATAATAGGGTCGATTTCCAGGTCTTGAAAATACCATTAACCGGATCTGAGTCGTGTACCACGGATAAGACTCGTTTTCTCACCCTTATGTGTCGATGGTGGTGGTGTGATTGTGATAATGGTATCGCTAGCCCTAGGTGGTGGTATTTAGTGATAGCGATACAATGAATTCATCATCCGTTCTTTAAGGGGACCACTATACCCTTGTCTAAAATCCACACATTTGTTGCAAGGGCATGTGCAGAGGCAATTATAGCAGTTAACTTTTAATTAAATAATTCTTCTTCTTCTTCTTCTTCTTCTTCTATTATATTTTTTATTGATACTTGACGTCTTCACCAATTATGTTCCAAGTGTGATAGAAGAAATATAAGGAAAGAGTTATTTCATTTTATGGTAGACATACTCCATTAAATATATATTTATACGTAAGATTGTTCAAACATCGCGTAACTCAAAACTTGTTTGAAAGTAACTAGCTCGAATTGGCTTATATAATTGCGGATTATGCTCATATAAATTTCAACATGAGATAAGCTACCTCAAATATATATAATAACGATTAACGACCATATAACATAAGTGTCAAGAATTGAATAGTACGGGTATGACTGGAAAAAAAATATAAACACAGAATTAAGAACACAGTGATTCGTACAAGAACATTCAAACCAAAACGATAAAAATACTAATATTAACCCTAGAATGGTAAGGAAGATTATAGACTACATGGTTAATCTTCTTTTCCAATTATCCCTGTTTTGCTAGCTTAAATAATCAATGGGTAGGCATGGAAAAGAGATAGAATTAGAGCTGATAATTGGGTACCTGCTTAAAACATAATAAGGCCTGCTAATAAAAAAGTACGGTACGTAATTTTTTCTTCTTAAATAATTGAAATTAGTAAGTTATATTAGACACCATCATTTTCCATTATTGGTGCATGAAACTTAAAACTGTTTATTTTTCATTATTGGGATATGAAACTTAAAATTGTTTATAGTCATAACTTATAAAATAGTTAAGCAAGTAATATTCATGTTTAATACTTATGTTAAGCACGTTGTTTCTAGCCTATAAAACCTTTTAAGACACGAATTGCCAGCTCTATATAGAATTATCTCCGGTTCTCCACAATGTAGTTAGGACTTAGGATAAGAGAATGGGTTGGAAGCCGAGCTTGAGAGGCCCATGACCAAGAAGAGTGAAGCCCAAAATATGAAACAAGAAAATAAACGTAGCAATATGATGGTTGAATATTAAATTAACCAAGAATGTATTTTTTTTCCCCACAATAAGTACATATAAAAGGGACCACAGTATTTCTCCATGTCTATGAGCAATGTGTCCTGATCTACAATTGATGCAATCGCTCTTCATTCATTCATTTTTTTTTCTTTTGTTCTTTCTCTAGCTCAGTAGCCTCTCTCATCTACGTGTATTTTTGAGTTCTAGACCGAATGGTCCTTCACTAGGATCATGAACAGCTTAATATATTAATACAATAACAAATACTAGCTACCTAAAGTGGTTATAATAATATTGCGTTTTTTTATAACTTAATGAGTTATCGACATATAGTTTGGAGTCAAATTATAAGAATTTACAATGTGTTTATTCATATAAACCCAATGTTTCTTAAATAATCTTTTATTAAAATTACCTCAAAACTTAAAAAAAAATGGTTTAAACGTTTCTAAACTTGATGGAAAATTGAATATTAATTTTATATTCTACATTTACAATTCAAAAAGCATCTTCCATATTTATCAGCTGTTCTTGTTTAATAAATCCAGTTACAATGTGATAATTTAAAATCGAGTTTCTATTATATATACTTGTTAGGGTGTTAGAGCATTCTCAGCCCATTCCCTTAAAATATGTGAGGGGAATTTATAATTACATGGTATGGTTATAAGTGGTTGTGAGTAGAAGAAAAAGAAAAAGTTATAGGGGAAAGTTAAATTTGGGGATTCACTATTCATACCGTATAATTTTTTTAATATTTTCTAAAAATGATTGTGAGTGAAGGAAAGAGAAAAGATAATGATAAATGTATAAAAGGTATTATTTAATTAAATAGGAGGAAAAAAACAGTGATTTTTAGTGTAATTATATGACATATATGGATATAGGGTAAGGAATGAGTTGGAATGCTCTTAGTGACACCATTCAGGTAGTAAGAGCCCGATTCGGGCAGACACCCATATTAATTCTTCATGGCTAGTCTTCATGAGAAATCAGGTTAATGAAACCGAATAAATTTTGAGGGGGAGGAATGGGGAGAGAGAGAGAGATTTGACCATTGGAAAAAATCATCCAATAAAAAAATCCTTCTATTTTTATTATTTTATAAATTGTATTTTTTTTATATCACCCTTCATGCGTTTATAATAAACTAGATCAGGTACTCTTATAGAACACGGGTTAAAATAAATAAATTTATTTAAAAATAACACAATGCGAAATATAAAAATACAATATATGATAGAATAAATTATACAATACACAGTATGCAATAAAAAGTTAAAAATTCATAAATCTCTAAATATTTCTTTGTATACAATATTTGCAATTAATATTAATATTATATAACTTTAATTGTAATAAGAAAGGTAATGATTACAATTTGTTAAAATTTGTAATTTTATAATTCATATTAAAATTAGTAGTTTCAATTTGTTTTTAGTTTCAACTCTGAATAATGGAACACATAACTGAGCATGTGTTAAAACATGTTGTCTCAAAACAAACAAACAAACCATCTAAAGCGATTGGCCTTAGTTTTATTAATTTTCATTACAAAGCAAACATTAAGTGAAAATTTCTTCATTTGAAATTTGAAATTAATTATTTTTATGTAAATTAACGTGAAAATTCATTACTTATAAAAGCTTAATATTAATAACTAATACAGTATAATTATATAAGACTAAACAATATATTTATGTTGGTTTTAAATTCTTTAAACCAGGAAACAATTATTAAAAGAGAAAATAACAGATCAAATATAAAAACAAATAAAATATGAAACTATTATTAAGAAAAAGAAATATATATTTAATATGAGAGAGAGGTGAAAAAATTTTTGTAAGAATCACTCATGTGTAATAACATATGACATTAAAACCCGTGTAGAACACGGGTTATAATAAATAAATTTATTTAAATAATAACACATTGTCAAATATCAAAAATATGTTTAAAAGATATATGGACATAATATATGGTAGAATAAATTACACATTACACAATATGAAAATAAAAAGTTGTTAAAAAATTCATAAATCTTTTAATATTTTTTTTATATAATATTTGTAATTTAAACCTCTATATCAAATTTAGTAGTTTAATTTTGTTTTTACTTTCAACGTTAGATAACAAAACATAACTTACCATGCGTTAAAACAGTCTGTCTAAAAAACAAATCAACCATATATAATGATTAGCTTTAGTTTTATTAATCTTTATTGTAAAATAAACATAAAGTGAAAATTTTTTTCTTTGAAATTTGAATTTAATTATTTTATCTAAATCAATGTGAAAAATCGTTATTTATAATGGCTTAATATTAATAACTAATACAATATATTTATATAAAATTAAATAATATATTTATGTTAGCACTAAAATGGATATACCATCATCCATTTCTCTCTACAATGGATATACCATCTATCAATCTCTAACTGGATGATGTGGCAAATGTTTGTGAGAGTTTTCCAAGAAAAGAAAATGAGATGAAGGTGAGAGAAGATAGAAAGAAAGAAAAATCCTTCATAAAGTACATGTATTTATAGAGAGATAATGATGTTTGCAGTATGTATTAAATGAAGAAAAAGATAAATGAAACAGAATGAATTGTTAGATGATGTAGCAAACACAAGTGTAATGACTTTATTTTGCATTGGTGATGGTTTAATACTCATAATCAGAAATTTTACTCGTATTATTCAGTACGTGACATGTCTGAAGATAATATTTGTTTTATAGACCTAACTCTACTTGAGGTGGTATTTTTAATTATTTTATTTTTATAATTTGATATAATGGAAACATTTTCCAATGTTTTATTTTTGCCCTCAATTGTTATTGTTTTTCCCAATGCGTTTGTGGTCCTGAAATTGCTTCTCTCTTTACAATCTTTAGTTTAATCTGATCATAAAAACATTTTTGGGTCACGTACCCTACCTGCCAACTCCTAATAATTAAATGTTTATAACCTGAATTTACCTAATATTCTTTACTTTCTTTTTCTTAAAATAACTATGGTATTGATAATTCCGTGTCTCGGCCTCTCGCTATACGGTGTATTAGTATATAGTTTGGATCCTTGATGAATTATGACATGTATATGATTTATAAAGTCAATAGGTGTGACATCAGCTTTCTATAAATTACTTTAATCAAGTCTTATAAATATTTCCAAAAAAATAAATTAAATTAATATTTCCCAAAAACCATTAAAAGTTAAAATATTACATAGTAGTAGAAAATTTTGAAGAAGATTTATGATGTTAAGTTAGAATATTGATGGATATACATTGTGACCAAACCCAATACTTAAAAGAGAGTATAGTTTTATCTACAATATAACAAACTATTTGAAAATCTATCTTATTTATTCCAGGCTCCACTCCTTTACAAGATCAACCCACTTTGTATCATTATCTGAAATATACACCAACTAATACTATGAAATGTTAGGAAAGGTAAATAACTTGGAGGGTTCGGAGTCGATAAACCAAATTAAGTGTGAAACTAAACATGGCTATTCTAAACGGACCTGGCTATGGGAATGCCCAATATAGTCGTGTGACTTGAATCGTCAGAAGGAAAGTTTTTCAAAACCCATTACACATACAAGAAAAGAGTAAGATCAAGTTAGATAGTAGGCATCGCCTTTGAATGAAACAAGTCATCTTTCACTTCTCTTAGGAAACATGTTAAGTTTTCCCATTTGAGTTTTGACCTCTTCCCACCTTACTAGAGAGAAGTTGTTGGTGATTACCACGAAACTTCATAAAAGTTGTCATTGGTATCAGCATTCGCTTCAAATTAGAATCATTAGAAACTTGGTGTCTTCGGTGGAGCATGTACATTTCTTTAACGTCCTTTCAAAATTTTGATCGGGTTTGATAAACGGCTTTATTGGAAACCAGTGGATATATCAAAGTACTTTAGGGTAGGATGATTTCGATAAACATATCACAAATAACAGCCATACTTCTCATACTTAGGAATGGAAGCGAGATTTTTGGAATTTTGTAGGAACAATTAGCGTTAGTTACACAACGTAAAAAGGAATTGATTCACCCTTTTTGGTTCTACACAATGGGTCCTAACCTAGTCGACGGCACTCATTTCATCTTGACTGTGATTAGCCGACCGATACAGTTGAGCCCTTGTTTAGCAAGAAAAAGATTTTTATGTTAACTGATGATCAGGACCAAACATGTTACTAATGAGTGAATGAACATTAAAACCCATGTATAACTAGAAAAATTTAATCAAACTTTAATTATACTAGAAAGGATACACACAATATCTTGAAATGAAAAATGCGTAGAAAAAAGAAAAATAACGGTTACCATGAGGACAAAAGTGTCACAAGCACGGGTCCATCAATGATTATAATCGGTTGATGGAAACGTGAACGTACAATACATAGAGTTGGGGTAGGGGTCGTATGTCTATGGTTTCCATATATGGAAGTCCCCACACATTTAGTGTAGTTTCATCAGTCTGGGGTATGCATATTTACTTCTCACAATGGTACAACCAATTATACAGGGTTGCATTCTATAACCAGTTGAAACTATTGAGTTTAGGAATGGTAATGGATGGTTGAACACGTTGAGTCGTTGACTAGTTAACCCTATAATTTCATAAAAATACAACTTCAAACTAAAAATAATTCGAAAGTACATGAGTTCGTAATGAAGATATAATTCAAAAGTTAATCCTTAATAAAAAAATCCAAAAGTTGTTCGAAGGCAATATTTAAAGGAGTTCAATTCAATGGTAAATTGGTTGAAGGTGGCTAGGTTAAAACAAAAAAGTGAGAGGTAAGTTATTTATGGATGGGCCCTAAAAATCTTTAGTCTAAAGTCTAAACCTAAAAATTACCTTGGGCTTGAATCACATGGTCGTGCTTACCAGTAGGAACACTCGGGCTACTAAGAATTCAAGAAGTGACGGTCGTGCTTATCAGTTGGCACACTTGGGCACACAAAACTTTATGAAGACACGACCGTGATCAACATTTGGCATGTATAGCGAGGCAATACATCATGAAGACACGACCATGTAACTAACAAAATGGGTTTTAACCGAAGCATTCGGTTTAAAAATCTAATAATTGGCATCTTTAACTTTTGGTTTGATTAATCAAATAAGTTCACCTCTATTTTGTGTGCTAATCTCCTACACAAATCGACAACTACATATGATCTATTTAATCATCAACACCAACATCTATGTTAACCAACAATTGTTGGTGGCATTTGGTCCGCTAACACCAATTAGGGTGAATAAGACTCTGTGATTCTATAGTCACGAATTCAAATCCCATTCAAGTACAAAATGCTTGCTACTATTAACAGAGATGTTATTGGGTTCTTAGGCATATGTAAGTTAGGTGGTTTTACGAGTTGATGGTTCTCTCCTGGAACTAGTTGGTAACTTCCTCGAGCATCAAATTAACGATGGACGTTGAAATCTAATCTGAGATATAGAGTATGAACACACATGCGCTATGAAGATGTATGCTACTGAATTCGAATTGCCATCACGGTTTATTAAAAAAAATATTAACCAACAATTGCGATCATGCCTATAGAACTCTCAATTACTACTTCTAACATTCTATAAGGACTTCCACAAGAGTCATACATTGATGAAAGTTGTAGACTTTTTTTTTAAGTCTTGGAGCATCAACATTCAACATACGTGTCAAAACCTTTCCTAAAAGTCTGAGCATTACCATTATAATTGTGCCAAGTCTTACAATAAGTTTGATTAAGCTAAAAAAGTTCTTCACGTTAATTTTCTCTCCTCCTTTCAAAAGAAATACAGGTCCTTTCCAATGTAATAGAATTCATGGAGACTTATGTTTAATTCTCACTGGTAACATTTTGGGGGAGATATGGGTGTTTTAATTAAGGAAGACTATGATCGTTGTGATCTACAGTTCGATTATGAGGGCGTTCGTGTTTTACCACCATTGAACTTTCAGGTGGGTGGGTTTTCCTTGGAACTGGAGATAACTTAGAGGCGCTTAACGTTGTGTTCCCGAGCTTACTTAACGAAAGAAAGAAAAGGTAAGGAAAACATTTCCATTACTTTCCTTTCTTTTCATTTTCCTTTCATTTCCTTCCAACCAATTCCTTCCAAATGAAAAGAAAGATTTTACACAACAAAAGCCTCCACTTTCTTTTCCTTTCCTTTCCTTTCCTTTCTCCCTTTAAATAAAACTTAGGAACACACTTTTTATTCTTCCATTCCTTAAATGAAACTCGGGAACACAACTCTTCCTTTCTTACCATCCCTTTCCTTTTCTTTCCTTCTTTAAGTTGAACTCGGGAACAGAGCGTAAGGGCTTCATACGACTGGGTTAGGCTAGCTGGCAATGACCTTTTGCCATTAGGTCATCCCGTACGAAGTACCTAGGCAATTCCCTATTTATTGGCTGTCAAAACAAATTAAAAAAAACTATCTTTTATTGTATAAATTAAGGGTAAATTCCTAAAATAGGCGAAATGAGGAGAGAAATTCCAATTTAATCCAAATTTCTAAAACTTTCTAATAATGATCCATTGAAAACTCATCGAGCCGTGACATTTGGGTTCGTGCCGTGAGTTTTCATTAGGCACTAATATTATGCCACGTGTTATATGTTTGACCCCAACCATGAGATTTCAAGCCAAATCCGTCTGACTCGTGAGCTTTGATGCCAAAACATTTTCCTTAAAAACCATCTCCTCCGTGATGTTTCACCATGCTTTTATCTCCTTCGTGAGATTTGAAAAAAGTTTGAATCCACCTCATTCCATCATTGATTCACCACCACCACCACCACTTGCCGGAAACCGGAGAAGACGACGGAGTTGATGCAGATCTTAAGTGAATTACGGTGGGTTGCCGGAAAATCAGTAGGAGACAAGGGGTGAAAACGAGTGGATTTGAACAAGACGATTACGCAAATGAAATGAGTGAATCTGAACAAAGACGATGACGGTGGATGGCTGGAAATGGAGGCTTGCACGAAGACACTGAAATGTGATGTTGGATGGTGAAGGCGACGATGGTCGGATATGGTGATGTTGGATGGTGAATACGACGGTGGCCGGATATGGTGATGTTGGATGATGAATACAACGGTGACCGGAAATGGTGAATGCGACGGTGGTCGGAGATAGTGTAGCCGACAGTGGCCGGAGATGGTGATGTTGGATGTTGAATGACGAAGATGGTGACGAAGAATAATCAGGATTATTTCAAAGAAATGAGGTGGTGGTGGTGGTGAATCAATGATGGAATGAGGTGAATTTAAACTTTTTCCAAATCTCACAGAAGATATAAAAGCATGATGAAACATTACGGAGGAAATATTTTTCAAGGAAAATGCTTTGGTATCAAAACTTATGGGTCAAACGAATTTGACTTGAAATCTCATGATGAGGTCAAACATCTAACGAGAGTCGTAACAAACCCAAACATTATAGCTCCATAAGTTTTCAATGGATCATTGTTAGAAAATTTTTAGAAATTTAGATTAAAATAGACATCTCTCGTCATTAGCCTATTTTTAGAATTTGCTCTTACATATCCACTTTCATATATCTGGTGAATTAAGTGGTTTTCTTTTTTAACGTATAAATCATGATAACAATTAAATACTTTTCCAAAATTCATATTTTTCAACAACAAATCTAGACCATCAAATAATTAATAATTATTTAATCGCCGGATGTTGCAGAGCAGAGCATTTACTCCTGTGACACGGTGACGTCGCATTTCTTTCCTCCCATCCACCTGTTTTTATAACTTATAATAATATTATTTTCTGCACTCGTACTAAGATAAACCCAGTCCCTTAAGCAAAAGAAAATCTAGTCTGGTCTGCAACCAACCAATAACAACACAAATGCAACCGACAGGCGGTGGCGGTCCCAGTCCCGGCCTCTCCAGGTTCCGGTCCGCTCCAGCCACATGGCTCGAAGCGTTACTGGAATCCGAAGAGGAGGAAGATGTCATCATTGATCCACCCAAGCCAACGCTTCCTCCGGTCCACCACCACACCTCCATTGCCACATCCGCTGGCGACTCCTCCAAACCCACCTTCGTTGATCCGAATATTAATATTATGATACCCAATCCTATCGGTCTAAGGCAAAACAGCTCTCCAGCTGAATTCCTGTCGCAGATCAACAATCCTGAAGCGTTCCTTCCCAACTACCAAACCCCGGGTTTCGACGACTACCTTTCGGGTTCTAGAGACCCTGGGTTAGATAATAATAATAATAGTCAACGAGGGAAGTTCACCACGCAGCTGGTAGTTAATTAGTTGGTTTATATTAATAATTAAAGATTTAAAGCATTCACTAACTTTATTTGTGTGTTATTATTTAGAGTGGAGATCAGAGTATGCTGCTGGATGCGGACATGGACAAGATTTTGGGGGATTCGGTGCCGTGTCGAGTACGCGCAAAGCGAGGGTGCGCTACGCATCCTCGGAGTATCGCGGAACGGGTGATAAATTATTGTATTTTTTTTTTTTGGGTGATGGTGATTAATTTGTTGCTAAAGTGATTTGTGTGTTAAAAGGTGAGAAGGACTAGAATAAGTGACAGGATAAGGAAGCTTCAAGAACTGGTTCCTAATATGGATAAGGTAAAGAGTAAGACAGTCTCTTTTCTTTTGGTCAGAGTTTTCCTTTTATGGAAACTGCTTTACATTTGAATGGATACACTGTACCACAGCCTTTTCAATTTCATTTGGGTCTTGTTCCAAATTATATATATATATATCTTTTTGTGTGTGTCAGTGTCACTACCTTAAATCCTGATATGAATGTTGAGATCTAGTTGCATATTCTCTCATGTTTTTCTGTTGGAATATAGACTTGGAATGTCTGGGAGTTAAAGACTGCCCCGATCTGACGATTGCGGGGGCATTTATGATGTTTTTTTTACTGGTTTTCTTTAGCTTAGAAGTTAGAATGATTTAGAAGATCTAATGAGCAATGGGATGTATGTGATGCAGCAAACCAATACGGCAGACATGTTAGACGAGGCCGTGGAGTATGTCAAGTTTCTGCAAAGACAGATTCAGGTATGTGTCTCATCGATCTAGCCAGTGATGCATTTAACTTGTTGGGTGGGTAACGGGCAACAGATGCAAAGGGTTAGCATGAACATAACGAAGATAGAATTCTCAAGAAAGAAAATGATGTAAAAATGAATACTTGAAACGTTAATAAGATGAGTTTTTAAAATTGGCAGGTATTGGCGTGTTGCCAAAATTTTTTAAATTACAAGCCAGCAATAGTATCAATATCGTGATAAAAAAATGTGTCCCTCCCAAGTGGTGAGGGGAAGTCTCATTGTGGGACAAAAATGGTGTTGATTTACGGCTGTGTGAGTTTGTAAAGAAAAAAGAAAAAGAAAAAGAAAAAAACAAAACAAGCAGCCTAATATATACTGAAATTAATAATAAGCGTGTGAATTACGATGAAATCGGAGCCCTACTTGAGGAGTTCAGGTCCGATAGCTGGGTCAATCCACATGTGGCCCCGTAACTCCATTTGTAGAGCTAGTTATGCTTATTTTATGGTGGCCAATTTCCAGTAACTCCTTATCAACTAGTGTATTTAATATGATTGCATCTTTGGCCTGTTTCATTTTGTTAAAACACAACCATTATCATGATTGACCCACTAATTATAAGCACACGATGCGTTGCTACGTAAGTGCCATATTCTGTATGGAACTCATATTTACACTCTAGTTTCATGTAAACTCACTCAACGCAGGAACTTAGGGAGCATCAAGATAAATGCACGTGTTCAGTTAAGAATTGATCAAGGCAAAGAATGACTCAATGGTGTTTATGTACGTTGTCAACATCTCCTTTGTGCTATGGTGCTTCTTCCAGCATCCGAGATCAAATTATATTTCTTCTTTTGTGACCATAGAGCACTATTAGAAACGAGTAGATTAGGGTTATATATGTGATGCTCGTCACTCACTTGTATCATCGGTACCATTTTGTGTTCCTGTCAACTCTAGGATCTATCTAGTATGTGTAGTGTAAACTTCTCCAGTGAAGTATGACTGCATGTGTATGCTTGGCTTTTGCTAGTCCCCTACTCCCCTTTAAACAATCTAGGGAAGTTATATGCCATAATGGTGTCTAATAGCTACTTTCGGAAATGTAAGACCTTGCCGGTTTTGGGAATGTACAAGTTTCCCTTGCAACACTCCAGAATGAATAATTATATATTTGAGAGCTCTACATTATAATATGAAAATTAATGAAGTTATGGGTTGATCCTGGTATATGAGTCAAAATGATTATTTGGTTTAACCAGTGTAGTACTACTGTTTTTGAGCGTGATAAGTTGAAGCACATAAGGCCATCAAGTCCTAGATCGATAATCAAACACGAACTAACGAATAACTCTCGTTTATATTAACCAGAAAATCTTACTCAAAAAACTGATTACAATTCTCAAATTCTAACTCAAATTCTAACTCGGTTTGACTCTTGATGAACCCTAACTCAGTTACATCTAGATGAACCCTAACTCGGTCACATCTGGTGTGTCGCTAGATGAACCCTAACTCGGTTGCATCTCACATCACACAATCTATAATGTCTAACCATAACTTTGTTTATATAGACTAACCTAACTTGCTAGCCAAGACATTACCTATTATAATTGCAATACAATTAGGAAACATAATATAAGTAGGAAATATAACCAACTATGACCTACTTGTCAACATTGGTCCATCAAGTTCACCGACTTGTGACTTTGAGTCTGAAATTACTTCCAACAGGCCAGTGTTATACTTTGAGCTTGAGTGGAGTGACGACCACATATAAGCAAGCTCATGTGAACATTGAACCACCCCTCTGGAGTGAGCCATGAGTCCGTGAGTATCCTCATGCTCGTGGAAGTCTAAAAATATCCGGCAGTTACAAAAAACCGTTATAGAACGCTTATATATAAAACAATGTTTTGTTTAATCCCATATAAATACCGCATAAACCCTATTTTTTTATTAAGCATTTTTTTTGCTAATGGATTCATCATCATCCTTCAAAGAAACAAATGTTATGGAAATACGTCATCTAGCTTGAATTAAGGGTTAAATGAGGCCAATGAAATTTCAATGGTAACAATCATAAGGCTGAATGCTATGGTGAGAGGCATCGAAGCCCTCCATAGCGCCACATCAATGCCACGTCATCGCCTCGTAAAAAGCCGGGGCATCGAAGGCCGTCCCACTATGGTTTAATGCCCCTTGGGCGCCCCAATATATATATATTATATATATATGTGTGTGTGTGTGTGTGAGAGAGAGAGAGAGGAGAGAGAGAGCTCTACCAATGGCGCCGGTCGTCCTCATGCCCGACCCCCCCTCCGCGCTCGCCTCCACCGCGCCCCCCAACGGTGTTCCAACTCTAACGGCGCCCTTTCTCCCCCCTTGAAGGCGCCCATAGTGCATAGTCTAAGCGCTGCACAAACATTCGTATAACAAAGCTAGAAGCTCACGACAAACAAAACATGAGCGTAATGTAAGCTTACAAAATATGATTTTGGAGGACGAATGACGTTATTTGTCACCACTACAAAGAGGGTATGCAACTGACTTTGAACCAAATAATGAGCAACATACAAAAAGCAGCTAACAGACGAAAGCTTCACAACCAAGGAGCACATAAAAGCCATCGCGTGGAAACATTTGTGCTTAAAGGTGTCGGTGTTAGTGCCAGTTTGGCATCCAATATCATAGCACGAGTAAGTATGTCATTAGTATATTTGGATTGGTTTAAAAGAGTCCATATGATGTATAGGTAACTTCAAGTCCAAGAAAGTACTTGAGCTTCCCCAAATCTTTGATCGCAAATTCTGATTTAAACGAGTGATGAAAGAGGTGAGTACGTATATGAGGGTCATTTCCTGTTAAGATCAAATCATCAAGATAAACCAATAGGTACATGATGCAAAAGTATTTTTTGAAGATAGAGAGTGATGGTTTAAAATGACCACCCGCAAAGTCTTCGTTGATAAGAAATGTGCTAAGGCGATAAAACCAAGCCCAAGAGGCTTGTTTAAGAATATAAAGCCTTATTTAACTTGTACACATGATTAGAAAATTAAGAATCAATAAATTCTGGTGATTGCTCATTGACTCTAAAACACTTCCAGTGAGATGCCCATAGAGAAATGCATTGTTGACATTTAACTGATGGAGTTTCTATTTATAACATCTAAGGAGAGGACAACATGGACCGTAGCGTCTTTAACAACGGGATTGGACGTGCGATAAATTATACATTTAGAATTTTATGTTGGGATATTTTTGTTCATAAGAAATCCTAACAAATATTACTTTACATGGGTCTGTTATTATTATTAATAATAAAAAAAAGAAAAAGAAAAAAAATATGTAATTCCTTTTCTGTTACTTTACGAATTACAATACACACACAAAATCAATTATTGATTTTGGTTTTGACTTTGGGCCTCCGTGATCACAATATGATTTGTGGGCTTTGACTTTGCTCACAAGAAACAAAAAGGATTTATATTGGAGCCATTCTATTCAGCCCTTAGAGACATATATTCGAAAGAAATTGTGAACCTTTCTTTGGTGTTCCTCTTCTGCTTTATGATGCCGACATAATATTAGGAAGAGAAGGTTTTTTGGGATGCTCAATTTTTTTGGTGTTTTGTGAAGATAAGAGACGTTTCAGAGATCGATTTATTCTCTCGTTGTGGTACCTCTTATTCGTTTACTCTTTTGTATTTGGTTCCATATAATTGATGTTAGTTTATGCCAAGTATATGATGATTTGTGTATGTCTCTAGTTTTACCTAGAGAAGACTTTTGTATTGCTCATTATTGGTGATAGTGGATTTAAAGCGGCTCTAGTAGTCCCGTGGTTTTTACTCTCGCCTTAAGAGGCTTTCCACGCTAAAATTTTTGTGTCACTTTTACTTTCATATTACCCTATTTGTTTGCATCCTCATTGGTTCATTCAGGTCGGGAAAAAGTTTAGCCAAACTATGATTAATTCCGCAATTTTTGTTTACCGTTCGTGGCTATGTGTCGTTTTTCCCAACAGAGTGGTATCAGAGCTTCGGCTCTTGTTCTTGGGTTAAGACTTGTTTGAACGATGAAAGCTAATACAAGTAGGATTGTGAATTTGAATGGTTCTAATTATCATGTTTGGAAAGGCAAGATGGAAGACCTTCTTTATGTGAAGGATTATTATTTGCCTGTGTTTACTACCGATAAACCTAATGATAAAAGCGATGAAGAATGGAATATTTTGCATAGAAAGGTTTGTGGGTATATTCGGCAGTGGGTTGATGATAATGTTTTGAACCATATTAGTGGGGAGATTCATGCTCGTACTCTATGGACCAAGTTTGAATAGTTGTATGCTCGGAAGACCGGGAACAATAAGTTGTTCTTGATTAAACAGTTGATAAACTTGAAATACCGTGATGGTACGCCTGTTACTGATCATTTGAATGTTTTTCAGGGTGTTATTAATCAGCTTGCAGGTATGGGTATTAAGTTTGAAGACGAGATACAAGGTTTATGGCTTCTTGGTACGTTACCAGATTCTTGGGAGACTTTTAGGACTTCGTTGTCCAACTCCGCAACAAACGGTGTTGTTACTATGGAATTGGCTAAAGGTAGGTTTATAAATGAAGAGATGAGAAGAAAGTCACAAGGTTCCTCTTCACATTCAGATGCCTTAGTTACCGAAAGTAGGGGGAGAAGCCATAGTAGAGGTTCGAGTAATAGAGCAAAGCACCGCAGTAAGTCTAGAGGGAAGTTTGAAGAATTTGAGTGCTATCATTGTGGTAGAAAATGGCACACGATAAAATATTGCAGACAATTGAAAAAGGAGAACAAGAAGACAATTACAACAATAAAAAGAACAACCACAAGAAAGACGACGATGATGAAGGTACTTCTAAAACTAACGCTGCCACCGAAGAATTTCATATTTGTTGTGATTATGATAGGGTGAACATTGCACGTGATGATTCAAGTTGGGTTGTTGATAGTGGTGCTACTTGTCATGTGACATCACAAAGGGAATTTTATTCGTCTTATACTCCTGGTGATTTTGGGAATGTCAAGATGGGTAATAATGGGCTATCAAAGATCGTTGGTGTTGGGGATGTTTGCTTAAAGTTTGATACTAGGATGGAGTTGGTTTTACATAATGTAAAACATGTTTCGGATATTAGACTTAATTTGATCTCTGCAGGCACATTAGATGATGATGGTTTCCACAGTACTTTTGGTGGTGGAATTTGAAAACTCACTCGTGGTTCGTTGATCATGGCAAGATGTGAAAGAACTTCAAAGTTATACATGGCACATCCAAAGATTTCTAGGGACTCAGTTCATTCGTTAACGAGCTCTGATGTAACCGATATGTGGCATAAGAGACTTGCTCATATGAGTGAAAAATGTATGTCTATTTTACTGAAGAAAGATGCCTTGTCTGGTGTGAAAGATGTTCATTTGAATAAGTGTTCTCATCGTATGAATGGTAAGCAAAAGAGAGTTTCTTTTCATAGTCATCTGCCTCATAAAAAAGAAAGTATACTCGAATTGGTGCATTCGGATGTATGTGGTCCTATGAAGACTAGAACACTTGGGGGCTGCTTATATTTTGTCATATTTATTGATGATCATTCGAGGAATGTATGGGTTTATACTTTGAAGTCTAAAGATCAGGTATTTGATGTGTTTAAGCAGTTTCATGCCTTAGTTGAGAGACAAACTGGGAAGAAGCTCAAGTGTATTCGAACAGACAATGGAGGTGAATATATTGGTCCTTTCAATGCTTATTGTAGAGAGAAAGGTATTCGACATCAAAGGCCACCTCCAAAGACACCACAGTTGAATGGTTTAGCAGAACGGATGAATAGAACATTGGCTGAAAGGTTTAAGTGTTTACTCTCACATGCAGGGTTGCCTAATTCCTTTTGGGGTGAAGCTTTAAATACAGCGGTACATGTTATTAATCTTACTCCTTGTATTCCTTTGCATAATGATGTTCCAAACAGGGTTTGGAGTGGCAAAGATGTTTCATATCGTCATTTGCGGGTCTTTGGATGCAAAGCATTTGTTCATATTCCCAAAGATGAAAGATCAAAGCTTGATGTGAAGTCCAGACAGTGTATATTCCTTGGTTATGGGCAAGATGAGTTTGGATACAGGCTATATGATCCGGTTTCAAAGAAGCTTGTAAGAAGTCGTGATGTTGTGTTTGTGGAAGATGAGAGTTTGAAAGATATTGAGAAGACACAGGTAGTTCCTCAGTACACTGATGATCTCATTGATTTGGATCCCATTTCTACTCAGCAATCTGAGCCACATCACGAAGATGGTATTCAAAATGATGAACAACATGGTGCCGATAATGTTGATAATAAAGAGCAGGCAGAGTTGGATAAGGATATTCATCATGAGTTACCAGTAGATATGCCTGCATTTGTCTCACTCAGGCGGTCTTCGAGAGACCGTCAACCTTCTACTCGTTATTCTATCGGTGAGTACGTTTTACTCAATAACGGGGGAGATCCCGAGTATTCAAAGAGGCCATGGCAGATAAGCATAAAAGAGAGTGGTTTGAAGCCATGCAAGATGAGATGAATTCCTTGTATGAGAACAACACCTTTGAGTTGGTGAAGTTGCCTAAGGGCAAAAGAACTTTGAAGAACAAGTGGGTCTACAAAATGAAGACTGAAGAACATACCTCGAGGCCTAGGTACAAGGCAAGATTGGTGGTCAAAGGGTTCAGTCAAAGAAAGGGTATTGATTTTAATGAGATTTTTTCTCCGATCGTGAAGATGAGTTCTATTAGAGTGATTATTGGTTTAGCTGCTAGTCTTGATCTTGAGGTTGAGCAGATGGATGTCAAGACAACATTCCTTCATGGTGACTTGGATAAATAAATCTATATGGAGCAACCTGAAGGTTTTTAGGTTAAAGGTAAAGAAGATTATGTTTGTAAATTTCAGAAAAGTCTTTATGGGTTAAAGCAAGCGCCGAGACAGTGGTACAAGAAATTTGAGTCAGTTATGGGGAAGCAAAGCTACCGAAAGACTGCGTCTGATCACTGTGTTTTCTTTAAGAGGTTTTCCACGCTAAAATTTTTGTGTCACTTTTACTTTTATATTATCCTATTTGTTTGCATCCTCATTGGTTTATTCGGGTCGAGAAAAAGTTTAACCAAACGAAGATTAATTCCGCAATTTTTGTTTACCGTTCATGGCTAGGTGTCTAGGTGTCGTTTTTTCCAACTTTTTACTAATTCCTAACTAAAGGTATGTATGAGAGCAATCCCAACTTTTAACCTGTTACTTTCACCAAGGTTTTTTCTAACAAAGTCTAATCCAATTAGAATACTTGAAAGATTGTGCTCCTTTTTTGTAAGGGAGTCTAATCCAGTGGAACACGACGTTTGATCCGTTTCCCAAATTTTACACCGGTTGCTAATTTATTTTGGACCGTTTTCCAAGGTGCTAACTATTTGGAACGTGGCGTTTTCCAAATTTTACACTGGCTGCTAATTCGTCGTGGCCTGTGGGTTGCTAAATTTGTAAGATGCTTAAGACTATAGTAGCAAGTATTATGCCAAACATTCATGCTTACTCGTTTTCAATCCCATTTGGACAGATATACCAACAGCAATTTACAAACTTCAAATCGAAGATCAAAATTAATAATATTAAGAAGTTCTTATAATCAAAAACATCACTATCCTCCAAGTGTACAAGATCGAAATACAACGACGCCAGTAAAACAAGCAACAAGAAATAAAATTTACCATAATAGCAAAACACAAACTAACCTTCCTAAAGAAGCACAAACTACATCGAAATTGTGAACAAAGCAATAACAGTCATAGTAAAAACTACATATGTTTTAGTGTAAATCTACAACCGTCAAAAGCAGCAAGTGAATCAAGGGTCGCTTGTGTGTGCAACCTCTTTTACCCACCTCTTACCGAGTAAGCATGAAGCCACCCTCCTACCGAGTAGCATGAAGTTGTCGCCCCAAGTAAGCCATATACCATGTCAGAGCGATGAAAGTCAACCCATTCAGTACAGACGAGTACGTATTCAACCTTCTCAACTTCGCGTTCAACGCCAATACATCTTGCCTCTCCGCCACTACTGGCCTCACCGCATTTGGACCCTCATTATCGACCAATGTGTCTCTATAAGTTCGGCCTGGCCTCACCACAGCTGTAGTTGCGGTTGCAGTTGCACCACCATGTTGTGGTGGCAACCCGTCTGGGCCGATTATCCCGTCTCTAGTTGGGGGCTCTACCCCTCTCCCTTCTTCCTTCTCTATCTTCATTTTTTCATACATAGTCTGCAAGTATCAAAACAAAAAAAAAACATTTCCACACATTATTATTACTTGAATCCCCCAAAAACATTCAAAATTTTCCACAATTTAGCATAATGTTCTCCCTTAACAAACAACATTTATATTGTACTCCACTTCAATTAAGCATCTAATTTCTTCATTAAATATTTTGAGGATTTTAAGTCATTTTATAGCGTTCCCTTAGTAAATTTATTGAAGAATCACAATAGTTTACTCATCCTCATCTCTAAATTGTGTTATTTGACTTCTACAGCATCCACATCCTCATCTCAATCCCCCAAACTTTTTAGAAGAAATTACGATACTTCGCCATATCTAAGAGTCGATATTCATCCCACATATCCATTTTTTTTTATATTTGTGTTTAATGAATGAATGAATGAAAAAGAAAACTAATTTGAAAGTGTTTTTGAGTGGAAGAAAGAGAGAGAATACTAAAAATGAACAAAGTAGTACTACTTATTTGAAATATGGGAAAATACGAGGAATGAGATGTGGATTGTTTTTGAAAATTGAGTAAATACGGGGAATGCGATGTGGAAATTGAGAGATGAATTTAGGAAATTGAGAGATGTGGGAGCCTGAATTTGAAATATATGAATGACAACGATGAAGAAGAAGAATAACTACTATGAATGCTCTAGTTAGATCATTTCCTAAATTAATGGCTCCCTGTAAAAAGGACACTAAATTTATAATTCAACACCAAGGGATTACTATAATTCAACACTAAGGGAACTACTAAATATATAATTATAAATCAGCACTAAGGGGACTACTAAATATGTAATTCGACACTAAGGTGACTACTACGTTTGTAACTTGACACCAAGGGGACTACTGAATTTACATTAACACTTTTAATTTAACATGAAGCAACACAAATTCATAATTCACCACTATGGGTAATACTAAATTTAATAATGCGACACAAAGGGGACACTTTATCTATCATCCGATGCTAAGGCTGAAACTAAATCTATCATCCGACGCTAAGTGGACACTAAACGTACACTAAGAGTAGACTAAATGTACTAAGTGTATCATTCAACACTGAGGGGACACTGTGTAATATTTTGATTCATTCAGCAATGGAAATACTTTAGAAATTTCTTTATTATCGTGTTTCCATTCAACAAGTAGTTGGCACATATAAGCAAGCCATAATGCAAGTGAGATTTACGGTTTACCTTAGTGGCTCTAGGATCAAACACGAACAAGTTGGCCAAATCCATCAGTAGCGCGGAAAGAAGACTCAGACCCTGCGACCCAATCATGCCAGTTAAACTATCCTTCTTCTGACCCGCTAAATGCGCCAACAAAGCAGCAGAAATACAATAAGCCATGGCTTTGAAATACACCGGGTATATCCGGCTTTGCACTATCCCAAACTGCTGTCTTGGAAGACACCTCCCTAAAATATAGCTCGAAATAAACGTCACCCACACGCTCATACCATAAGCGGTCGAAAACCCCAACATGTGAATCAACCCGACCACCGCATTAACCTTATCGCGAGACACAACATACCAAAAAACATCATTTGCTACCTCTCTCAATTTCCCTAAAATTTCACCTAAACTCTTTTCACCGACTTCTTGTACCCTCTCCACGGTTCCTTTTGCGGCTTCTTGGATTTTACCTAAACCCGTCACGTTTCTTTCTATATCTCCTCCCAACGTTCTAACCGAGGCCACCACATCTAATTTGTTTTTAGCCTTCACCGCCCCGTCTTTCACCGTGCCCGCCATGTCACCCGCTACCTCTTTCGCCTTATCGATCCCATGAGCCACCGTGTCTTTCGCTTTCCCTAACGACTCACCAATCGTAGGCCCCACGGCCTTCTCGGATTCCGACACTTTACCGACCGCTTCATTAACCGCCTCTTTCGCGTTATCGGCAACCCCATGCGCGGTTTCCTCGACCTTATCCTTCGTTTTCCCGAAAGCGGAAGCGATTTTATGTTTACACTTGCCGTAAGCGTCACAAACAAGCTCTCTGGGACCGGAAAACACTCCTTCAGAAGGCGGTTTCTGGTCGATGGTGGTGTCGGTTTCGGTGTCGGGTGGTGAAATCAACACCTTGGTGCTGCCATCAGCTTCTTTGTCATACTCAACCACCACCACACGGTGGCCTTCTTTGACAATCACCTCACGGTGGTCGTCAGCATGATGAGCACTAGAAGATGGAGACCATACGGCTGCTGCTAGCAGTGAAGTTAAGACAAGACCGATTGCTAATGCGTTCATCATGATGTTAATATGTTGTTTGTTTGGTTGATAACTGGAGAAACAAGAGAGGATCGGTTGATGTGAGAGGTGCAGGTTTAAAGAAGAAAGGATGAGAGTGGCAGACATATGTGGACGTGGAAGATGGCGGTGTAGAGAAGATGACACGTGGGATGGTGAACGTTGCCGGTGAGCTATACGTGTCTTCCTTGAGAGGGTTTACTTTATTCTTCCATTTCGTAAAGAAGCTAACAGAAGCGTGGGTGGGTGGGTGGGTGGTGTGTATGGAAAGATTAGTTTCATGAAATTGTATTTAATAAAACTATATATTAAATAATTTAAATATTAAGTAAAGTTTTCTAACCTAAACTAGTTGCTTTAACCCATCGTATTACCGTGGGAACTCGGTCAGTGTTGATTTGGTTCATTATGATATCTATTATTGGTACTATGATGAAAATTCGTAAGGTTATTTGTTTAAGTTAATGAAATTTGAAGGTTATCATATTTAAACTTTGTGAATTAATCGTGCAATTATTAGTGTTGAGTTGTTTTATTATGATATCTATTGACACTTTAATAAAAATTCATAAGGTTGTTTGTTTAAGTTAATGAAACTTTAAGGTTACCATATTAAAACTTTGTGAATTAATCGTGCAATTAATGAAACTTGCAAGTGTTGAAAATATTCGAGGAAGTCCTATCCAAGAACTTGTCCTCGAGATAAGTTCAATGACTAGCTTTCTCATTTAAAGGGAAAAATATATAAAAAAAAAACCAATTAACCCTGTGTCAAAAATATGCCGTTTAAACATGATTTCAATTTGACAAATTTGGAGAACCCTATGTCAAGGATAAGTCATTGAGATAGCCTAGGCTATCTTGACAACACCATGTCATCAAGATAGGTCTTGTCAAGACAAGTCTCATTTCTCATAATGTTGAACATTATCATATTAAAATGTTGTGAAGTTATATTGCGTAGTTGAATGAAAGTTTTTTTTAAATGAATTAGATGTGTGGGTTAATAATATGATTAAATGAAATTTGGGGGGTAAAATATGTAAACAAGTGTATGGGGATAAATATGTAAATAAATGAAAGTTGTGGAGTGAAATATATAAATATGTGTATTGGGTGCAATATGTAAATATGTGTATGAAGTGCAATGTCAAAGTAGGAAACTTCGAGTTATTTGTGTCTTTCTGAAATCGTAACTCCAGAGGTCGCAATTTAACTTCATCGATTGGAATGGAAGTTGGGGACTAGAGCTTCCGATGACAACTTTTAATAGGGTTTTAAATTTGGGGGGTTAAAGGTTAAAAAACATACATTGAAGATTAAATGGAAAAATTGAATGACGCTAGCTCAATGGAGGGAAATGATAACAAAATAGAAAACACAAAGTCAAAATGACACAATTTAAGATATTGAATTGAAATAGTTAAATTGATCAAACCACATGGACAAAAACAAGACTTAACTCTTTTACTTTTCGTATATTTTAAAAACCTCATGCATGTCACATTTCTCATATCTATGTCAATTTGATTAACTAATATTTTCTCTTTTTCTTTCACTCATAAAAGAATATATATGAAATGAATAGTGAATCTTTTTATTTAGAAATCACTTTTGCTTTTGTAAAGTCGTTTTATATTTTAGAGATCTTGACTAAAGTGGTAATTTAGCTTATATCCCTAAAGTTTTTATTGTTGTCACATAATTAAATAAGTTGGTTTTATTTTTCATTTACTTTCATAACCTACATATGTAAAGGCTATGTGTATGCTATAATACATGTAAATATGTAACTAAAAAAGCATACGGACGAATTATTCCGGTGCTCAATAAAAATGTGAATGCCCCATATACGGTATATCATGACTATGTGCGTGGAATTCCTCTTATGGTATATCAATTCATCCTAGCTTAGTTGATAAGCCAGAAGCATTTTAAAAGTAAGGTGGTGATTTTGATTCCTACCAACAACATATTTTTTTCTCGCGTCTGAAGCTGTGGAGTTATTTACCCATGTTCAGCGGGTCATGCATAGTAATATTATGACTCAAAGATCAATAAATGTAGTTTTTAAAAGATTGGGTTTTGCAATTCAAAAATAGGTAACGGCGTAGCTTGTTGCCCACTTTGCCTTTTGTTTCGTGGTAATCTAAACATTGAAAATTTTTACTTAAAAAAATGATATACCTATGTGATTTTATAATAAAATAATCACAAGAATAACTAATTTTAGCCCTAATGATTAGCTTTCAATAATTGGATGTGAGTAAGCTCCATAATGAGTTGAGTTGGATATACCTCCTCAATATACGAGGTACACTAGTCTTCTACTCGTTTTTGCCAACGGCAAGTTTGGGCTTAAGAAATAGAAACATAACATTACACAGAAAACAAAAGAAGCATATATAATAACTCATAAGAAAGAAAAAATGTTTTCAGAAGCACAAAATAATCACAAGCCAACACAAATGTTATGTTATGAATTTAAACATAAATATCTTATTAAAGTTTTAAAACTAAACTTCACAGTTCAATGTCACTTATAACTAATAAGCATAAAGTACACAAAATTTCACAAATTATCATCAAAATAAGAGAAATATAACCAACTAACTAAAATTAGAACTAAAATAAAACGTTGCCTGATTAGAGTAAAAACCTTAAATGTTTTAATTTTTGTCGCTTTTGTATCTTCATAACGGGTCCAAAAAAAAAACATAATGAAAAAAAAATAAAGACAAAATTCTTTTAATTTCTATGACTAAAACTCATAACCATAGATTTTTAAAATAAAAGATTTTGTCTCTGTCAATTAACCACAACCCTATGACACGAACATAAGAAGCAACAACAATAACTTAGGGAGGAGGAGTGCAACCACCCGTTGGAAAACTAGTCATTGACCAACAACTTATCAGTTTTCCTTGAGCCCACCTGAACCCGCTACAATCAGTGCTTCATTACCCATGAACCCGCCAACTCCCCCCCCCCACCCCACGCACACAAACATCTCACTCTCTCCTCTCCAGAAGCCATGAGTTGTAACACTTATAATATTGTAAAAGTTTTATGGAAATGGGGAGACGGCGGTGTTCTCGAAGTACCTAGTGTACCTACTGCCATGTACTCGAACTAGGGCTGTCCCTTTTACCCAAAACTCGAAACTCAAAAGAAAACCCATACCTGAACCCGAAAAATCCGAACCCAAGATAAGACTAACCCAAACCCGAACTGAAGTAATTTGGGTTGGTTCTCGGGTTTGATTTATAAGTTTCGAGTCAACCCGTAAAACCCGAATAAACTTTTAGTTTTGAAATTAAATATACTTTTAGGTATAATAGGCTAAGTATTAACCACTTAAGTTATTATTATAGTCTGGCTTTTATCGACGGTTGTATTCCAACTATTATGGATCGATTGTTTATTGTTGATTTATGCTTTCGGTTTATTACTAATATCAACCGTAATCGAACAACCAAATCACACCCGATTGAAGACGATTATAGCTCGAGTTAGTTCACTCTTCTTTTTGAATTGTTTTATCAAGTTATGTTGGTTTATTATTTAATTATTTGCGTTACGAGCAAATAAAAATATGTTGTTTTAATTTTAATTTTTAAAATTTTTTTGTTGTTTTTTTTTTGGTTTTCTAGGATACTGAAACCCGAAAAAACCCCAACCCGAAAAACCCGTGAGAGATTTGAGTTGGGTTTCGGGTCAAGATTTAAAACCTTGCAACACAAAGAGACCCGCGCGAGAGACCTAAACCCGAAAAACACCTCTAACCGGAACCCGCCCCACCTCCGTTAGTATGTCCCAAATTACTTTCTATATATTTTCAAAGGTAATAGCTTAGAGCATTTTCATCTCTTCCTCTATCTCTAAATTCAAAATTACAATAAAAAGTAAAAACATTATATTTCCCTCTTATTTACAATTAAATAATATTTTCATATTTTTATCTGTATCTTTACTCTCTCATCTATTCACAATCACTTTCAACAGATATTAAAAAGTTATTAAGAGTAAACAATAAGTTTTCAAACTTCATTCCTCAATCTTTCAACCACAATACCTAATATACTCTCTATATTATAAAAAGACAACTCACTTAATCCCGTGGACAAGATGCGAATGCTCAAAGTTATTAAGTATATTTAATTTTTTATATATAGTAAGTTGTCGTGTTTATCATCACAGAACTTATAGAATATTATTTCCCGGGAAACTTCGTTGAAGGTAAATTAGAACTAACTGTCTGCGGTAACGATATTTTGAAGCCAGCCCACAACACAACACAACACAACACAACACAACACACCATTATTATTCCTGCGTTTACCCCTCTCTCTCTCCGACGACCCAAACCCTAATCCAAACACACCTCCATTCCATTAATGAACCAATTGCCAAACAAAACAGACCTCCGTGTCTCTCAATGCGTCACCTACCTCAATTCCTCCTTACTAACAACAACAAGAAGCCACGTAAGCCGAAGCTAGAGCGTCTGAACGCACGGAAGAACATTGACTACGAGTTTCATTCGGAAGATGCTTCTTCGCGGTTTCGAGGTACTCAATCGCTTGAATTGCCTACGAGCTTTAGAATTGATGGAACTGATGATGTCAACCAGCTTGAGACTGTTTACCGTAGCTTAGGGTTAGAGAGTGCTGAAGATTTAGGCATTCCCATGTCCTCGTGGCAAGCTAGTAAGATCCGCTCGAGTTCGGATCTTCCGAGCTCGAGTTTGAATATTAAAATTGAACAATTACCTGAAAATGATGTTAGGGTTAGGGTTAGTGATGGGAATAGAGTTGGGAAGGGGATTAACGGTGTCCGGCCTCCGCTTTTATCTCCTCCATCGATTTCGAAAGCCTTGTTAAAAAGCTTGTGTGATGAAGAGGAAGAAGCGGAAGAAGGTGATTTGGATAATGTTAGGAGGCGGCTTGAAAGAACGACGCTCTCGACGTTTTGTTCTTTTACGACTTCGAATGATGATGATTCGTCTAGTACTACCACGGAGCCTCTGTCCAGTGTTTCATCGAATGGTTGCGGGCCGAATATATCCACTGATGGAAGATTTAGGCATATCAAGATTACGAGCTGGCAAAGGGGACAGCTTTTGGGGCGTGGGTCGTTTGGATCGGTATATGAAGGCATTTGCGAGTATGTGCTTACTGTTTATTATTAACAATTTAACACCAGAGAAACATTTTTTACGATTACATTTGTTATTCTTGCAGTAGTGGATATTTTATTGCTGTGAAGGAAGTCTCTTTGCTTGATCAAGGGGAACAGGGAAGGCAAAGTGTTTTCCAACTTGAACAGGTAAGCAAGGCGTATGCTTTGTACTATTTTAACATCATAGGGTGTAGTTATCATATCTGATCTCTGTTTATTTGTACAGGAAATTGCTCTTTTAAGTCAGTTTGAGCATGAAAACATAGTCCGATACTATGGGACTTATAAGGTATTGCTTTCAATTATTATCAGTTTGATGCTTCATGGGCTTAACCTTCTGTTTTTAAATTATAATATATGAATGAATGTAAATATGTAATAGCTTGATATTTAAATGATGCGGTTGGCTTGCAGGACGAGTCAAAGCTGTATATATTTCTTGAGCTTGTGACAAAAGGTTCTCTTTTAAGTCTCTATCAAAGATATCATCTTCTAGATTCTCAAGTTTCCTCATACACACGCCAGATCTTACGTGGTCTTAAGTATCTACATGATCGCGATATAGTGCACAGGTACAACTAATTTATGCAACTGGTTGTACTAGGGGCTTCATAGAGTACATGATTGGCTTCTAATGTCGAAATGTTCTTGTTTGTGTACCAGGGATGTAAAATGTGCAAACATATTAGTCGATGCTAATGGCTCGGTGAAACTTACAGATTTTGGATTGGCAAAGGTCGCTTCGCTTTTCATTTATTAAATTATTTCCTTGTGATAGTTATTCTTTTTGTCTTAAACTATTCATTGTCTTACATAGGCCACTAAATTCAATGACGTGAAATCTTGCAAAGGAACAGCGTTCTGGATGGCTCCTGAGGTTTGTCACAATATATATCTAGTTTAATTTTTGATTTAATTCTGTTTCTCATTCTGACTTAATGAAATTTGCAGGTTGTTAATCTTAGAAATAAAGGGTATGGACTTGCAGCAGACATATGGAGCCTCGGCTGCACCGTCTTGGAGATGTTGACACGTAGTATTCCCTATTCTCCAATGGAATGTGTATGCAACTCTCTCTCTCTCTCATATGCATGTATGCATATGGTTATAACTTATAAGTTAATTGACAGCATATTGTTATTGTGGTGATGAACAGATGCCTGCATTATTTAGAATCGGAAGTGGTCGTCCTCCGCCAGTTCCAGATAACCTTTCGAGAGAAGCAAGGGATTTCATATTTCAGTGCTTTCATGTTAATCCGAAAGACCGCCCGACCGCTGGTCAACTCTTGGACCATCCGTTTGTTAGAACATCGCTTCCCTAGTCCACGCATTTGCAGTCTGCATACTCCTTGAAACTTCAGGTTTGAATTCATCATCAAGTAGAACTAAACAAGGTGTCTGTGTGTGTTTTACACCTATTTTTACACTAACATATTGCGTTATATGCCTTTCTTGTGACAGATGCAATATCTCAAATCATACCTTATGAGGTTATGATGAAACTGCAAAGTCCTTTGACTACTTCAGTTTTGGGTCTGGTTAAAGTTCTTATTGGAGCATATCATATTCTTTTCATTGTTTCTCCCTCGGGGACGGATCTGTTGATGCTGTGAGAAATCTTTCTCGTTCTCTGGCGTTGTGTGTTTGGTTTGTAAATTAATTATTTTGGGTGAATGATAGTTTGTTTGTTTATAGATGTAGTTTAAAATGTAAATAAAGGCAGAAAGATTATGTTTGATTAAGTGATGATTAGGAAGCACATATGAGCTGTTGTATTAGCAATAAATATGATCAAGGATATCAAGATAAGTTTGTTACTTAGTTATCTTACTAATGTTATCCTAGATTGGTTTGTTATGTGTATTCATTGTATTATATTTAGTAGATAATATTACATAATCAATTCATCATTGAGTTTACCAAATAACACATCGAATAAGACAGCCTCCGGTCCTGCTACTTGCCGCCTACTAGTATTAAGCCATCTTGTTGCAGTTCTCTCATGACAAAATCGGCAGTTCGGTTTCTAACCTATTCTTGTTAAACTGGTTTCAATGCCGGTCCGGTTCCTAAACAGGTTTTTCTTGACACATTCCAGCCTAGAGATATTTGCAATTGAGGATGTGGTCACCGACTCACCGTGATACTTTTTGAGGATTTGAGGTTTCTAACACAAAAAATGGTCACTTTCTTAATCAAGTATGACCACATTCCTACTCAAAACTCATGGCTGCCGCTCTTGCTACTACTGATAGATTATGTTGCATCGCTCAATTGTTGCCCTCTGGCACGTTATAATCATTCGTCCAGGCCTCTGTTATCCCAGTAGTACATTACATTCATGCTAGTCAATTTACATGTTCCTACCATGGCTCATTTTCAGCCCATTAGGCAAATTCTTTGATAAGTTGGAGACACTCTATCTACGGCTCTCATACAACATCACTCCTTGTGTATTTGGATGTAGATTTGGCTCATTGTATCAAAACTAGACGGTCAGCAGATGAGTTCTTTTTTCTGGGTGGCATTAACTAGTAGACATCTTAACAGGCCTTTCACCCCCAATTTTTTGAACATCTCTGTGCCAAGCTTCGTATTGATCCTCCGCCTATTCGCTTGAAGGGGGTATTACTGTATTAGTGATGATCAAGGATAATAGATAAGTTGGCTGCTTATGTCCAGTTTGCCTAATAGCATATTACCTAAATTAGTTTGTTATTTTATATCCATTCTTTTTTTCGTTTTTCTGAACGGCTTATTTATATCCATTCTATTATATATAGTTGTCGATGCATCGTCATCCAATCCTACATGTTAAGCATCCATCTTTAGGAACCATTTTTGCCTATTTGGCATTTTGTAATATCAAAATTTTAACCATTATGTTTTATCATTTTGATACAAAACAAAAGGGCGATACACAATACACAGGAGAAACATCAGCTGAAAATATAATTCGGTCAAATCACTTTTACCTTAAGAAAGGTCATAAACATTGTCTCGCTATCATCAACAGACATGTACAAGCATGAGTATGTAAAACCACAAATGACACCTAACACCTTGAAATGAAGACCTCACTCTTTACTCCGAATGCGACGTCCAATACACAAGTCCACTACACATCAATTATTATGAATAAGCTAAATATCTTGTTAGTAGGACAAGTAACACATTGTATTTTCAGCAAATAAAGAAAGACCAACCTAATTAACACAAGCACACACTGCAAAACACCAGCAGTTCCCGTCCAAGCTGAAGGGCCTTCAGGCACAAGTGCATCTTGAATTAACAATCCTACTGATGCTGCCAATGAGACAAACGACACAACATACGCTAGAAAAAGCCAAAGTTTCAACCTGCAATATTACACACAGTTAACGCCAGTTTTTGGGGCATGGTTGTATAGGACACAATAAAGCACATGGCTGATAGAATACAGTATAAATGCATACAAATTACAACATGAAGGCTATAAGCTAAGCTGAAAACATACACGTTTCTAGAAAGATAGCTTACGAATTGGATAAAATGAAGGTTATAAGCTAAGCTAAGCTTACAGAAGACAATAAAAATGTTTGAAAAACACAGGTTCCCTTTAATAGTCCAATGCCAATGAATAATTTAAAAAAGTGCTCCATGTTAAGTGATTGCTGCACCCATGTCAGCAATCAAGAGTGAAGTACAAACATATAATCAAGTAACAAGAATACGAAAAACGTGACACTTGTAGGCTACTTTCAATTTGGGAAAAAAGTTAATCAAGTTAATCTTCCATACTAATCTCAACAAAACTCCAGATTAAAGTCGCCTACTCTAACGGATTATTAGTGTTCCTAAAAAGATAAACCTCTAAAGAATTAAAGGTAAGAATGTAAAATACGTATCAAAATATGATATAATCGTCTTAACAATTTTAACATACATGATACATCAACATCAAATTCTCGATGTTGTTCTTAACAATGAGGTCCAGAATAATCAAGAAATTGTACATGGTACAAGAAAGCCTTTACATTTCTAAAGCAGATCTAATCTAGGTTTTTTTAAGCTTGGAGATATTTGGAATCAACACAAAGTGCCTAGGGATACTGGGGTCTGGGGCTTCTATGTGGATATGATACTGACAACCCATGATCCATGTTATATGCTCGCTACTAAATTCTTCATCTAATGACATCAAAAAACATTTCTGTTGGCACATTCAATATCAGGTTGATGGATTTACATTTCAACAATGAGATAGTGATCCACATATTCAGAGAACCTTTCGTTAGCAGACCATATGCATTAGCGTAATGCAGTAAACTGACAATATGTTTGTGATGTGGTTGTCCCGGATCTCAAGGATATTAATAGTATTTTGAAAACCTTATTAAGTTACACAACTTGATCATATCAGCACCAGACGTGATTTAGATCTGATTTTATCTTCCATGTTCCAGGTTTGCTTAAGGGTCCATATTTAGACTAGTAGGCCTAAATGGTAGCAGATCAAGTAAGAATGTAAGATGTACACACCTTTGACTTTAGAACTTTAGATATGGGCAATAACGTGTGGTGTCCAATATTACTATTAAGTGTTAATATTATTATGCGCCTTACCTAGCTCAGGCATATACCTGACATTAAGCTGCTGAACACAGTTAGGCACCATGATAACTATGGTAGATACATACGTAAGTAGTGTAAAAATGATAGGATTCGATTCTGGTTAATGGCAATGGAAATTGAATGAAGTAACATAAACTGAAACTAGAAATGATATGAAGAAGATGATCCTGTCGGATCTTACAGACACAATAGACTAACACCGAATTGTTACCAGGACTATGCCCTCTCTAAATGCTAAGCAGAGAGCCTAAAAAACTGAATAACACTCTCCTTGCCCCCTAAGGAGTCATTGATACCTATCTATAGAATATAAGTTGCACTTGACACCCTCCTAAAAGTGACAAATGACATTTAGACTAGAAACTAGAACATGATTCCTATCAACAACACACAAAAAAAAACCTTGGTAGCCTAAGAAAACAATTTCCTGTAAGAGCATACCCTTGTAAAATTGTGATGCCTAAAATCAGCATAAACACAACTTGTTACTCTATGAACAAGCTGTAATCTCTATAGAGATTAGACTTACATGAACTGAGTAAACCATTACTAATTAAACTAGCGTCACCAAAAAAAAAAAAAAAAAGAAAGAAAGATAATTTTTGTCTACAGCAACGAAAATAGAGTTACTGGTTTACTTTATCTATGGACTGTTTAATAGACCCCCCCCCCCCTTTTTATCTGTGCCCAATATTGTTTCGTTATTAAATCCATTTATGATAACTGCCCGCAGATCCCAAATCCTCATCACCATCATCCCTACACTACCCAAAATTAACATGATGTCAAACAAAAAAAATAGCAGCTAAGCAACACAATACAAACATGGTGCATATTCATTCTCAATCAGCCATCAACATAGCATGGCATACTCCATCCAGCTCAAACTAAGCGTGTCATTTCATAAAAGTGCATACACTTAAAAGAATTTAGAATGATGAATGCTTTGAAATGTAAATTACCGTACGTACATAGATCACTACCGAACTCATTTTCCAACAAACATTTAAAAGATAAAACAATGAAAGATCATAAAAGGGTTAATAGATATTAACCGTGAAAATAGATCAAAATCAAACATTGCGAAAGGCATTCATTTTGTTAAGTAAAACACACTACAATAACAAAAGGTATAGAATCATAATTAACTTCCTCATCCACATTCAAAAAAAAATAATAAGAATATCTAATTAGGGCTTAAATAACTTAATTTGGGGCAAAAACCAAAAACTAAAATAAATAGTCGAACCTCCATTCGCCTTCTTCGTAGGGAGAGTAGTCAATATCCTCTCTTCTAACACAATTAAACATCAAAGCAGCCAAAGATGCAAATATTCCTATAATAATAAATAAACTAAAATTAAATTAAATTCATAATAATAGTTGAAAGAAAAGCAAACCCTAACAAGCAAGAGAAATAGAGAAAGAGAACCAGGAAGGTAGTGAAGAAAGGAGACTTGAACGAAGCTGCAAACGACGGCGTCCACCCAAAACCACCACCCGGCTCCGAATACAGCCCCCGCGACGCCTGGTCCGAAGATGGCCCACAATTCAGACAGATCCATCTGATTGATCGATCGAATCAGTTTCTCAATATCAACTGTGCTGCCTGCCACATAAGCTTCCTTCTGGAATCTGGAGGTCTCAAGTATATGATAATTACCCAATTATTTATTTATTTATTGCCTATCTATCAGCTTATTATTATCTTTTTTCATTTTAATAATCCAACCATAGTTTGAGCTTGACTTGTTTAACTTACATAAAGTTTGAGCTCGACTCGTTTCGGTCTTTATTTTTAAAAGCTCAAACTTGACTCGTGAGTAATTTTTTAAGATCAAGCTTAGCTTATTTACTATTTTTTAATTAATTTTTAATATATTTGTAATTATTTTATAACTTTTAGTTATATTTTATATATAACATAAAATATATTATTTAGTTACTTTTATAACATTATATAGATTAATCAATAACTATAAAACATATATGTTTATTACCAACCTTAATTTTCGGCTCTGACTCTTTTCAGCTCAACTAGATCAAGCTTTTTCACGAGCTGATCTTAAGTAGCTCGCGAAACGTTTGACTCATCTAGACTAGTTGGTTGTTAAGTTTTCTCAACTAAGTAGGTGTAGAATGGCTAAAATGTCTTCCCTGCTAAAAGACAAACATACTAAAAAGTTTAACTGATAACGGCTGTCCACGCTACAAAGCATCTAGATGCACTATATCAAACCATTTGGACCAGGGGCTAAACATGAAATACATGTAAACCACTGGAAACATCCGAGCAATTAACTATTTAATAAATTCTTGTTGCATTTTGTTAATATATTTTTTACTAGGATAATAACCCGTGTTACACACGGGTGAAAAACATATCAACAAACAATATAAAATATAAACTATGCATTCAGTCAACACAAATATTTGACATAAGTTTTTTACCCTCAGATGTTACAAAAGATGTTAAACTATATCTATAACATAAAAAAAATACTTTATAAATAAACAATGCAATGAATAAGAAATAATATAACATAAATGAACCATTATACCTGAAAAAAAATAAAAAACACATATTAGTAAAAGATTTTGTAATATTAATTGAAAACTAAGTTTACAAATACATACCAACTTTAAACTGTATCACATTAAATTTTTGAAAATCTCTTTGTAAACAGCTTTATTTAATTTTTTTTATATGTTCCTAATTGTTCAAAAGAATGTTTTTTTCTTTTTTCTATAGAGTGTATTTTATAAATAATTTTCAGAGATATCTATATTTTTATAGTATTTTTCATGTCATTTCGTAATAAATAAATAAATAAAACTTAAAGAACATTCAGGTTGATCACCATTCACCGGCTCTTCTTCTTTCCTCAAGAGTAATTAAATCATTGACAAGGTGGTTATTAATTGGAATACATAGACTTAATCATGAGTTAATTGCATTAATTTGAATAAATAGATTTAATTGTAGAATTAAATTGGAATGCTTATTTTAATTTAGTGGATTAAAAATAATTGTGAATATGTGAAAATTATTGATACGGAAATGTGATTACATAGAATCCTATGTGAATAGGTTAGAATAAGGACATATGAAGAATCAACTTGCTTTAATATATTAGTAAGATTTTATAGATTAAATACCTAAATTGCTTTTAAGTTCTAACAAGTTTTATCTCCGTGTTCCAGCAGAAAATTGCTCATATGCAACCAGTAATAACTAGATAAAAGTGCGTTTGTAGTGAAAAAAGTATTGTGATTGTTCATTAATAGAATTATAGAAGTTACATAGTATAATAATAATTATTGGAATATTAATAACGATTTTAAAACAATTACTATAAGAAAAGTATTTAGTAAACATGAGCGTTTAAAGAAGAAGAAGAAGAAGAAGTTTCTATTGTTGTCGAGTAGTTGAAGTGCGTAATTATATTCCGTTGATAAAAATTTATACTTTATTTTGATTCCAACTTCAAGATCGGTATCGTGCCAAAATTCTTAAACCGAAAATAAGTAAAAACTCAAACCGGATATCGTACTAATTATGGGGGTACAACACCGGTTCAGTATCGATAGTCCAAGAATATTGTAACTAAACCACAAAAATGAATGTTGGTACCACAATGTTGTTCGGTCAGTATGAGTATGGTACCGGTTCTCGATAAAAAATGTTATCATTGGTTTATGATACCAAAAAATACTTTATTTTAAATATATATTTTTTTAACATAGCTATGCATGTAGACTTTTTAAAAATAAATAATGAAATAGTTATTAAGAGAAAAAATTAAATGATAAATAAATGGGTTAAGGATGTATATTATTTATTGTGTAAGTGGTGGAATTGGAATTTTAAAAAATAACAACCCTCATCAATTTTTGATATGCATAGTTACTATTAGTAGAAACACAATTTTTGATATGTAAATTTTATTTAAAACTGCGATGTGAATGTTAATTTACAAGTCGTTGAAATTTTTAACACCCTCTGCCCCAACACACAGGCTCCTCGTTATAACTTTTCGTAAATAGTTAAATGCCCTCGTAATATTTAAACTCGATTTCTTTTTAAGTCTTTGTTTACATAATATATATCCAAAATCATCAAATTTTAATACAACAAGAAAATCGGCTAATAGAACCACAAAAGACAACATCATCAAAACCTTGATCGGGTGTTGATGTGCTGCAAGTTGACTACAGTTTGTACACAGTGCATTTGGTGTATGTTTTGGCCTTTCGTTGGGTCTGCAATGTTTAGAAGATATGTATGTCAATATAAAAGCTAATATTTTAAGTTTTTAACATCCATACTAGTAGAAAAAATATTATTAGGGCTTAAAGAGTGCTTGCATGTATTGCACCAAGCTACTTATTAGCAAAGTTTCCATCTTTCTAACATAGAAACAAAACAAAAGATGAAAAACTAGGAATAAAAGAAGTAGATGAAACTTGAAATACGGCTATCACCGTCATTGTCATTCAATAGTGATTAAGCTGAAGTAGGGACGTAGGAGGCCATCTTGAAGATCAAACCATAGATACCAAGACCATTCATGTGTTCTAGGCCGACTTCATAAACTTCAAGTTCACCAAGGCTTCCATGAAGCGGTTGGCCATTCTTCCTATCTTCCTAAATACAATTATAATATAAGGCATAACCTTATGAGTGAATAATTTTGTAAATGAGGATTTTGGAACACCGTTTTTCAACATCATCCATATGTCAGAAATAGGTTGCCATGCACCTTCGTAGTCAAGCACGACAAGAGACTCCTTGAGCTTAGATATGCCGAGATATCTGAGGCCTGCTAAATTATATAGAATATCTACGTGTCTAAATTCTTCCCTTATCAAATCAAATGAAATAATCCGATTATTATTTATAATTAAATAATAGACAACCCAATGGAAAACCCCGTCCACATTATTCGAAAAGTGTATTGGTCCATACGGATTCATTGATATGTTTCTCCAAGCCCCTAGATCTTAATGTAAAAACCGCAACCACTGTTTTGAAACGAATCTGGATTGAGTCAGATCTTTAATAGGAACCCTTTGAGATTTCCACTTGAATTTCTAAAGGAATGTTGGCAGACATCTTCACATGGATTTTCTTTTTTTATTATGGGGTTGTTTGAATTTATGTTTGTATAGTAGGGGATGGAAACATGGAAGTTCCAAGTAGGAATATATAAAGTTTAGATAGAATAGGCCGGTCATGAATTTTGGGCCATTGGGCTTCATACGCAACGGTCCATATGAGTTCATATACATTGGTCCGAAAGTTTTCTATGTAGCCCGTCTAACTTTTGATACTAGAAGTTTGTTTTAATGTACGTTATATTCAGCTTACATCGAAACAGAAGGCAATCGGGCAACAAGCTGCGCCGCTACCCCCTTTTGAATCGCAAAACCCAATCTTTTAAAAACTATATTTGCTGATCTTGGAGTCATAACATTACTATGCATGATCCGCTGAACACGGGTAAGTAGCTCCACAGCTTCAGGCGCGAGGAAACCAAAAGTGTCAAAAGCAAAAGGAATAAATACATGTTGGTTGTCAAGACACGCCTTTTCATGTTTTGCCACCTTACTTGAAGCAACTTTTGATTAGACTTGAATTCGACTAAGAAGCGAATTATTAGCCAAAATATAAATTTAAATAATAATAATAATAATATGTAAAAGTGTTCCAGAAATAACGGTGATAATCAAAATTAAAGAAAAATAAAGAATAGAAAGAAGAAAATAATAAACTTACCAATTTGATCTTAGTGACAAAAATTGCACCCACAGTTAAACGTCAAGAACTAATTCGTCATGAATTTTCATTTTGGTGCGAATGAACTATATGAGAAAAATCATAGTGGTCAAACCCATAACTTACTGCTTTAATTACTTTTTATCTTTTATACAAAAGTGATATCTATTCTTTAAATATGACAAGTCTTATTATAAAATTTAGTTAAAGGTTAAACAGATAGTTTTTTTATATATAGATGTGGATGTATGTAATATGTCTATTGTTTAAAACATATTATTTTTTAGTTAAGCCATAAAGTAAATCGTCCCCTGTATAAATTATCATTTTAATAACATTTTTTTTCTTTTGTGATACATAAGTTAAACAGACAGAACTTATGATAAATGTCGTTATTTTTACATTACATTTTCGAATTTGTTGGTACAAATGTTTTAGTAGTATCCATACAGACTTATATCAAAAGTTAACTTTCATTAATAAAGAATTGAAAATACTTTTTGAAAATTATAAAAAAGGTAAAATATGTTACTACTAGTATTATTATCAGTATTATAAAAAAAATGAACACACTTTTATAAATCATAAAACTTTTGAATAAAATAATAGTTAATAAATAAAATTAACAAAAGTAAAATATTTAATAATATAAATGAATTGTACTAGTTAAAAATTTAAAAACAAATGGAAAAAAATATTTCTATTATATTTCTGAGTTGTAGATTTAATTGTTTTGATTGTTCAAATATACAATTCTTCGCAACCTTCAAAACTTGCGGTACCATATGGCATACGGATGAGACGATGTTCCTATGAGTACCGCAACGCTACCTCCTCCTACCTCCCTCCAACCCTCCACTCTTACAACACTAGTGACCATCGTTATCATATTCCCCATCCTTTAATATTTTTTTAAATAAAAAATATTTTAACCTTTTGTTTTACAAATTATGCAACATTAATAATATTTAATGTATTTTGTTAACAACACATTATGCTAAACATTTTTTAATAGAAAGTAGTCAAATACATTTATATCACTTAATTTAATTGTATGAAATAAAAGCTTCTTATTGAAATTTCCATAAAAGTTGTTGGCCGGCAAATCCATTAATAATATCAATTAATTACATGATAACACATTAATATCAACTACTTCAATGCACTTGTTTTGTTGGACAGCCACGTGTAAGGAGTTTACTAATGCATCATAATATGATTGTGTGTTAAAATGTGATCGGTGGTATGGTGGAAGTTTTGACTACTCTTCAAGCGTCATGGTCGGCACCACAATACCGTCCATCCTTTAAATGTGGTAGTACCGAGGTGGTGTTCTCGTTGGTACCGCCCTATCACATCCGCAATCCCGCTCACATCACTCATGCACTACCTCCGCTTAAGATATCAAGTCAATTGTCGTATAAATGCTAGGTGTAATTATATATTTGCATCAAAGATAATGTTTTGAAACATAAATGATAAAACTTAGTATACATGTAATACTACCTAAATCAGGATATCTCTTTTTTTTCCTTTTTGTTTATACTCTCTTACCTTATACTTTTTGATTATAATTAACTCAGTAAAATAAGTGAAGAGCATGTCAGATAATTACGTAATCCTATATAATATTTTGATATGGATGATTAAACTTTATTCAGTTTGTTCTATGTTTTTCTTGTGTTGTTAACATAATGCTCACAAAACACTTTGTTACAACTTCGTGTCTATACACTTCGCTAGCATATAGTTTATTAAGTTGTTATAGATTTTTCTACTATGCATCTACACATTTTATGCAAATGTGTGTATGCATGTAGAATAAAATACAAAGTGATAATCGTATGGGAAGAAATATGAATATTTTTTTAATCAAATTGATTTAATGATTAATTAGCACAGTGGTAATTTGATAATTTACTAGATACTTGTAATAGTTGGGAGTGTATAATAGGGAATATGCCCCTTGTGTTAAGTTTTTCGACTAGCTACATCAGTTTTTTTTAACTCAAATAATTATTATTTATGTTATCATTTTTTTTATAAAAGTTATACCATAAAATTCAGAATTTTATTATATTTAATATGAGTACAATATTTGATACTGCAATTAATTAGAACTCACAAAGTTCTCTTTTGAGGATGATTAATATAAATTATTACTCAATAGAATAGCAATCAAGTTTTGAAATTGCTTTAATCAGGTTATTTATAAAATATTTTGTTTCGATCAGGTTACCAAAGTGTTATTTGTGTTCCAATCCTAGATATTTTACCTGGATAGCATGTTATCTAGATTTTTTTATTTTTAAATTGTTTGACATTACATAATATTTTTTCTTTAAATTGTAAAAACTAGTAAAAATTAAGGAAAATAATTTTTAAATTGTGAAAAATTACAAAAAAAAATCTGAAAAATTGCAAAAAAAAAATCTGAAAAATTACGAAAAATTACAATATAATTAATAATATCTTTTTTCTTTTTGTATAGAAACAATTAATAATTCTACTATTAAATATTTTAGTATCACTTAACAATCTTTTTGAATTTTTTCTAAAAAAATGATGGTTTCTTATAAAAAAACCGCTACTTAAAAAGGGTGATTTCTTACTACCTTTTTTTTTTGCAATTTAAAAATTATTTTTCTTAATTTTTAATAATTTTTTAAATTTTATAAAAATATTTTGCAATGTCAACCTATTTAAAAATCAAAAAAACCTATATAACCTACTATCTAGGAACAATATTTAGGATTGAAACACAAAAAAAACTTTATTGACCTGATTAGAACAAAATGTTTTATAAGTTATATAATTAAAATAATTTTAAAACTCGATTATTATTCAATAAAGCAATCACCTCATATAATTAGCATAATAGCATGATAAATGTTCTCTTTTGTTCATATGCCTCATACAAGCCTTTCAATGCTTAAATTATTCCACAAATAAAGCCAAGTCAACCGAAGCAATGCCACACGTGACAAACAAATCAAGTCAAACAATCCAAATGTAAATATGGAATATCACACGAGTGAATAAAATCAACTGAAATTTTTTTTTTCAAAAGTCTTCAGATATCGATTGAATGAAATGTTTGTAAACCAAAAGTTATTTCAATCAATTTTTTATAAAACTCAAATAGGTTTATAAAAATTAAGAACTCTATATATTTGTCAATATTATTTGAGTTCAAACTAGTATTACCTAAAGAGAGAAATTCCAACATGGCTACATGAATCATATAGAAAACATAGACTAGCTTAAAATGGATAAAGTAAAGTTATTTAAAAAATTAATTCAAATCTTTCAAAAGTAAGGCTTACTAAATACTAATCATGTGTGAAGACCTTTTAAATAGGTAAGGGTCAAATATCACTCTTGCTAAAGATAAAAATCAGTTTTTTTTCTTTTTTCTTTTTTTTTAATTTAAGAGAAATACCATAGAAATATGAATTTGAATCATTTGATATTGTTCCAGCACATATAAAATTTTCTGGATAGTTGTTTGGGTAAGTAGACTTTATTAGGCGGTAAAAAAGTTGTTGTCTTGATTCCACTCTTATCACTCACACCCCTTGCAATAAAAAAAATTCAGAAATATTTATTAGTTGGTTTCTCTTTCGCTATGTCATATATTCCAATTATTTGAAGAAGTTCAAAAGCAAAGCAAGAGAAGAACTTCAAGCTTTAACATTACAAAACTTGTATTAGGTGATCATTGCATTATTTTATAAGACGTAGAAAGCGATCACTACCTTGAATTAATGAGATGCTTGTAAAGTAATCACTACCTACACCTAGCGAGGCAAATGCATATCGGTGATCTATACCATTCTAGATAAGCATTTAGTGGAGCAATTTTTTATGTAAAAACAATGAAGTAGATGATGTAACTGGACCAGTTAACATCTACTTGAAACTTTATAGACTGAGTTTCATCTTTTCATCTATTAACTGATCAACGGTCCAGACCAACTTTGCACACTTCACACGATTTTTTAAACTTCTAATTTGATATGGCAAATGTGTGCATACATATACATATACATATATATATATATATAGAGAGAGAGAGAGAGAGAGAAAGAGAGAGAGTGAGTGAGTGAGAGAGTGATGCTCATTCCAAAACATTGCATTATTGCAATTTGCAAGAGAAAAAAAATATTAATCGTTTAAGAAGTCATACTCAAATCAATAACATGAAAACACTTTATAATTATTCACCAAACACAAATGTATGCATTCCTACTTCCTAGTACACTTTAGTAACTTAAATTGAACGAAATGACACATGAACCCTACACCGGTTGTGGTTATGACGATTTCAAAAGTGATCGCACCAATTTTGATGTAGAAACTCTTTGTCACAGGAGGTTCATCCGTCTCAACTGTTCTCTAACTTCTATATTCTCTAACTTCTATATAGATGATAATATGTTGAAAATCTAAATTCTCTCCTTTGAAATAGACTAAAACCAACGGAACACCACCAAAATCACCAAACTGGTGTATGATGCGCCGAGTCGTCGAACTTGAACACCCACACGATAATCAATACTATCTATGTTGATTCAATGCGCTACTTTTGTTGCTAGAGCAGCGTATGATACACCACTCGAGGTATTATACGGCAGGTGCCTTCTCCGGTTCTTTTGTTCATCTATTAATTAGTTGAATGTGCCCAAGACTCGTTTGTTCATGATGTAACCCCGTAATTGTATGTAATCTTCACTGCTACCAAGCACATATAAACGTGAAATATAGTATGCTTTGAAACACAATAACAATTAACAACAATGTTAAGGCACTATAAAAACAACATATCAAACCCACATATCACACGTTTCTTCCAAGTCAAGTCTAAAGTTCTTGTGCATAGCCCTTAGACACCCACCACGCTTTATATATGTCGACGCTTTTTGTTCACTTGTAAATATATGGCAAGAACCATGTTTGATGTTGCTCTAAAAATGTTTTTCTCTAATTTCATAAAGTTGCAACTTCGGCATCATATATTGTCCTATTTGGACACATTTATGATTTCTCGATTCAGTAGTTCTCATATCTAAGCTTGTGCTTGTGTGACAATCCAGCTTGATAGAACAACTGTCTACCTCCAAAAATAGTCGCACTAAGTATTTTCAAGCATCAATTGCTAATGTTGCTCAACTTGACATAAATAGTCTTCCTCTAGCTCTCTTTGTCATTAAGGTGCTGTTTGTTTTTTAAGAGGTAAAATGTCTGCAGTCTGCGAACCACATCTGCAGACATCTGTGGAAGAAGAGGTGGACCAAACATCTGCAGTATACAAGAAGAAGACTATTTGTTTTTAAACGTCTACAGAGTGCTATAATAAACAGAAATTTAAGTAAACCGATTCATTATACCTAACTTTTCTACAAATTTTCTTCAACCAAAAATTAATAATAATTGAACACATGCAACAATAAACAAGCAACAACAACATTCATTATATCAATCCTTTCTACAAACTTTCTTCAACAAAAAATTAATAATAATTGAACAATTACAAGAATGGTGAATATTAAAGTAATCATTATACCTAAACTAATAATAAGGTTGGATGTAAGTTAAAAAAATTATCAAATATGAAAATTACAAATATGAACATTACACACTGATATGTTGGATATGCTGAGAAGAGGTTGGAAGAAGTGAGAAGTGGAAGGTCCAAGTCTTCATCAAGAAGAGGGCGCGCAGACGTTTTTTAATGAAACGTCTTCGAAAAAACAAACAGTCTGCAGAGGGCAATGTCTGCGCGTGGTCTGGGCGGCGTAGACAAAATAGATCAGGAAGATCTTTTGTGAAAAAACAAACACCCCCTAAGAATCTTAAAGATTTCAATCCAGCTAAAGAGATTCTCAACAAATCTTGGACTTGAGTGTAGAAATAGTGACACTACGAGAACTAATAACACTTGGAAAAGTGTTACGAAGTTATTTGATACACATCTCTATCAGAATGAGTTCATAAATTGTTTGCACACAAGAATTTCCATTCATAACACTTCATACATTTGCATATATATTATTTGTGCACACTAGCTAGTTTATTCATCAAATGCAAATTAATATTTTAAAGTTTTACGAAAGTTAATATTCGAAATACTTCATGTTGAATCCGACTACAAATGTTTTTAAACTTGTTTATGTATGATTTTTAATATTTTTAAGAATTTTTCTAAACATTTGGATTTTTGTTATATTTTCTATATTGTATATTTGTTCAACAACAAATGTTTTGTATAAACTAAAGCATTGCTCAATTTCCTGTGCAAACTATTTGAATTTAACCAATTAAACACAAAGGCAACCAAAAGTGTGACATGAGTAAGAAGACCACCTCCATATAAAGTCTGGTTGATCTTATGTTTATATATTTATGATGTCATCGGACTTTTAAATGCGGCATGATCTGTGGATTAGTGAATTAGATGACTAATTTTATAAAAACTCCGGTTCTAAAAACATTGATTATTATAACAATATAAACATAAAAAAAATTGTTAATAAATATATTAATCAATTGCACTTAAATAAGAAGTGTGTAGGCAAAGTTGAAGTGGTTTTCAATATGATAATCTATAAACAGTTGCGTTGCGTTAGCAAACTCTGCATGCACGGACACGTAGCAAAGTGTGTAGACATGAACGTGTTCATCAATAACGTGTCAGAATCAACTGGTTAAAGATACACTTTGCAACACAATCAAAGATGCCATGTGTAAACTTATAGCCGAATTGCGTAAAGTTTTTCAAACCGACCAACATGTTATATGCAAACGTGTAATTTTTAGTTTTGTAAAGTCTCTTTTATTTGGATCAAATTGGTAATATGATAAAAATAAAAAGAAAATTTGAAAATTAAAGTTTTACAAATGAAAATAAACTTGATAACAGATCACTTATGTATTAAAAGTTGTTTATAAAAATTAATTGAAGTTGATTTTGCTTGCTATACATAGAAGATATTAAAATCATTTAGTTTTAATTCGTTAATTTTTTTTTGGGATTTTTTTTATCAAGTGAGTCTTTTAAATTATGGGATTCTTTATATTGATAGGAAACCATTAAATTTCAAATACCATAAATTAAAAATAGTGGGTTGAATTTTTATTAATGCACAGTTTAAAATACGTAAATTTTTATTATAAAACTATCTGTCTATCTTTTCCATTTTATTTCAAGTAAGAAAAATGTGAAGTTTTCAAAGATGCATTAAAGTTAAAAATGAGTATAAAAAGCAATGTTTTTAAGAAAACAATGCAATAAAACTATAGGAATATATTAATTTATTGGTCCAGTAGTATTACTATTCTTTATTACGATGAACAGATATATAAAAAAAATAAAATAAAAAATCGTCACTCTGTTAATTATTTATGAGCGTAAACAATGTATAAATCAAATTAGAAAAAGTCATCTCCCACCCTTTCCACCATCACTCACACACGTCATTGACTCCTTGAGTCCTTGGTCTTTCCCTAAACACCACGATCCTCATTTGTTTTTCCTAACATCTTTTGAATAAATAAACTATATAATACAAATCAAATAATATAAAATAAGTTATTTTCTTTGTAAGTGTAACGTTTTTACCTTTTTCATGCATGCGTTCATGTCCGGCTTTGAAAATTGAAAAAAAAAAATTTCGGCCTGAAGGCAAAAAAATATTTTTGGCCTTAAATAAAAGAAATATTTTATTAGTTTTAAATAATTTAACTTTTAAATTGGTTTACTTGGTTGTTTAAAAACCTTTTATATAAAAAAAGGCTAAAAACATGTCTCAAATGAGACTAGAACCCACAACCTTTTGATTGAGAGTCATACTCTTTTTTTGCCACTAGACCAAACTAATTGTTATGTAATTAAGTTTAAGCATTAAATATATGCATATTGTTTTTCATAAAATACATATAATTTTAAAAAAAAATTCGGGTATAACGGAGTGTCAGGCCTGAGACCGTCGACCACCCAACCCCTCCTATAGACCAGTCCTGCATGCGTTCTAGCTACTTGCTAGATATTTTATAAACAATAGCCACACTTTATTATTTCAACACTTATGGATAAAATTGAACACCAACTAATACCACTTTTATGTAATGAAAAGAATTATCCACTTCTAATTCAACCGTTTTGATAAAAATCACCACTCCAATTAATGCTATTTAAGACATGTGGAATAATTTTTATCATATCAATAGAGAAAATAATAATATATAAATATATTCTTTAATAAATACATCTTTATCATTACAAGAATCATCCACTTCTAAAATTTCCTTTTAACAGCAAAGATTTATTATAAAATAAATGATAGTTAGACAAAGCGAACCAAACATTTAGAATATTACATCAAAAGAAAATAATTCTTTAACCACTCGACCTAAGATAATTGAATTTACTGATCCGGATATTAGTACGATTTGCATATATCCAATTATCCACTTCCAATATTTATATAAAATCGTACAAAAACTCAATCCGGTTCCCGATTTGCAAACATCACTATTGCAAAATATTACATATTATTGTATTTAAATAAAGTACCACTTGATATCCTATATGGTTAGACAAAGCGAACCAAACATTTAGAATATTACATCAAAAGAAAATAATTCTTTAACCACTCGACCTAAGATAATTGAATTTACTGATCCGGATATTAGTACGATTTGCATATATCCAATTATCCACTTCCAATATTTATATAAAATCGTACAAAAACTCAATCCGGTTCCCGATTTGCAAACATCACTATTGCAAAATATTACATATTTATACCAAATTCAAAACCAAAATTACATATATTTCTTCACTTAATGAAAAAAATTATTAAATTAACTTATTCACTTTAATTTAGTTTATTATAAAGAAATTTAATTTATCCTATTTGATTTATTTTATCATAAAGAAATTATAAATGACTAACTTACCTTTCTTTTGTCCTAAAACTTTATAATTTTATAAAACTTCATATTCACTCACTTTAACTATTTTCTTTTGTTCTTTGTTATTATTATTATTTTGGTTTTTTCTGTATCTTTTTGTTTGTTTTACTTACTAGTGAAACACTAAAAGCAGAAGAAAAAAAAATCACCCGCATAATTATTAAAAAAAAAGTCAAGAATAAAATAAGTTAAAAATGGAATGCTTTGTATAATAATAAAGAAATTACCTGTGAGGCTTTTTTGCATTTAAAAATGAAATCTTTGTGAGAATAAATGGAACGATTATATATCTTGATACAAATTAATACCCCATAATTACAAAATGAAATTGTAACAGCTTATAAAACTTAATGCCAATTAATGCTGTTTATGACTATTAGGGGGACTAGACTCAACTCTCTTTCAAATACACGGAAAAAAGAAGAATTATGAATTATCCACTTCTTACATTTATTTGAAATTGTACAAACAACCCATCCAAATCCCCATTTTACAAACACCCCCAATCTCTATATAAACCCACCACCCCACCTCTTCAATTTCAATTCACTTCTATCCAATACCCATAAATTAATATTATTATTATTATGAAAAACACTAAAATCTCCGTGTCTCATCAACCTCCGATGACCTCGTTACAACTGGAGGCTGTCTCATCGGAGCCACCGCAACGGCCGATATGGCAGATAATAATGGTGGCCGCCATTGCCGCCGGCATTCAGTTTGGGTGGGCCCTACAGCTCTCCTTGTTAACCCCTTACGTTCAACTGTTGGGCATCCCACACAAATGGTCTTCCTATATGTGGCTCTGCGGCCCGATATCCGGGATGATCGTGCAACCGCTCGTTGGGTATTACAGCGACCGGTGCACCTCCCGGTTCGGCCGCCGCCGCCCGTTCATCGCTGGAGGCGCCTTACTCGTCGCTGTAGCCGTTTTCTTAATCGGCTTCGCAGCCGACATTGGCGTCAGATACGGTGATAGAATCGGGAAGAACACTGCAAAACCCCGAGCGATATCTATTTTCATCGTGGGGTTTTGGGTTCTTGACGTTGCGAATAATATGCTTCAAGGTCCGTGTCGGGCGTTACTTGCGGATCTTTCCGGTTCGAATTCTAGACGAATTCGAACCGGGAACTCGCTCTTTTCGTTTTTTATGGCTGTTGGTAATGTTTTAGGTTACGCGGCTGGATCGTATAATAATCTTTACAAAGTGTTCAAGTTTACTAAAACAGACGCTTGCGATGTGTATTGTGCTAATTTGAAAACGTGTTTTCTTATAGCGATTGCATTGTTGTTAGTAATTACGATTGCAGCACTTTTCACAGTTACGGAAGACGTGTTCGAGCCCGAAAACGTTAACGGTGAAGAAAACAGTTTGGTTTTCTTTAAGGAAATTATGGGGGCATTTAAAATGTTGTCTAGGCCAATGTGGATATTGTTATTGGTGACGTGTCTGAATTGGATTGCTTGGTTTCCTTTTTTTTTATTCGATACCGATTGGATGGGTCGGGAGGTTTATGGTGGTAAGTCAGCCGATAGTAAGCTTTACCGCAAAGGAGTGAGTGCTGGGGCGCTCGGGTTGTTGTTGAATTCGGTGGTGTTGGGTGTGGTCTCGTTAGGAATGGAGCGAATGACGCGGGTTTGTGGTAGTGTGAAGCGGTTATGGGGTGGGGTTAATATGTTGTTTGCGGTGTGTTTGGCTATGACGGTTGTGGTGGCGAAGGTGGCGGAGTCTCAACGGGGGTTTATGATCGTTAATGGTGAACCAAGTCATGAACCGTCTAGTGGTATTCGGACCGGTGCTTTAACTCTTTTTGCGGTTCTCGGTATTCCTCTTTCGGTGAGCTAAACACTCAACACTCAACACTCTTTTTTGATGATTTTATTACTTTTAAGTCAATGAATTAATGTCGGTTATGATCACGATGAAAACATTTTCAATGGTTTGAATATTATTTTTATATAAATATTAAATGCCTTTTATGACATTTAAATATTTAATTTCTTTACATCATTCGGATAAGATGAGAATTGACAAATCAATGAATTGATTCACTAAACTTTATGGCGAATATTCGAAAATTTAATTAGTTTTAGAAAAAGTTATAATATGGTCACCTCATTACTCAAAAGTTATTTGATTGCATGTAACTGAATTTGTTTTTTTTTTTTTAAAATAAGTAACTGAATTTGTACACTGAATATTCTTGTATTACTAATATAAAATCGTCAAAATATAAATGAATTTGTTTTAACGAGTGTTAAGATACTTGCTAATTTGTTCATGTTATGGGTAATTTATGTGGTGCATAGTTATAGGTATTATGTTCTAGTTCTAAAAGCATTTGTTACAATTCAGGTAACCTTCAGCGTTCCTTGTGCTCTCGCCTCAATATTTTCCAATGATTCGGGTGTAGGACAAGGTAAAACTTGCTAATTTTGTTTCATAATTAATATTATATGTAGATCTTTGCATTTATTATGTTTTTATTATTTGTACAGGTTTATCGTTAGGTGTTCTTAACATCGCAATCGTTGTACCACAGGTACGATGACACGTCTGTCTTTTTATTTTAAAGTTCGAGCCTGACACGTGAATAATTATATTTTATGCAAATTTTCTTTAATATTTTACTTTTGGCATTACAGATGTTTGTTTCTTTTCTAAGTGGACCGTGGGATTCGCTGTTTGGGGGTGGGAATTCGCCATCATTTGTGGTGGCATCAATCGCAGCAGCAATAAGTGGAATAATGGCGTTTACAGTGCTTCCATCGCCACCTTGCGAAGCTGTACTTTCAAAGGTTTCTGGGGTAGCAATGCACTAAAGAGAGTGTGCCGTTTTCATACTTAATTTGGGTCTTTAACTGATCCTCTTTTCTTTGTAACTTAGTTAAAACAAATTGGTCGTGAAATGGTTGTGTTTTTGCTCATTTAGTTGGCATGCAATATTTTTATCATGCCAATCGTATGTAGGTCGGATGTTTTGGTATAATTTATAAATTTAGTACATTTTATATATAACTTATTGCTGTGAAACTTGGGTATGTTATAGAGTGTTATGAGGTATGTTGTTTTCATTTCGAATGACTTAAATATCCTCATCTCTTTTACATATGAAAATTATTATTTTTGTTTCCTGACTTATGCAATTTTATGGTCTTACAAAGAAACAGAAATTAATGTGGCATGGTACACTGTTATCAAAGTAGTCTCTTATTTGATACTAGCTTTTGAATTGGTACATTACATGAGATTTGTCAAACGAAAAAAATAAATAAACTCTATTAATTGAAATAAGAGTGAATTCATTAATCCTTTTAAGTCTAGTCTGGTACTCTGGTAGTTAAACCTGTTAGTGTGTTCTTTACTCGAGGGGCAGTTTTGTTCTTTTTTTTTTCCAAAATACATTCGAGCCTCTCACGTGAGGGGGCTTGCGAATTAGGACTGGGATTTATCTGGGGAGAAAAATGACAAAACTGCCTCTCACATGAAGAAACATGCTGATGGGTTTAACGACCAGACTTAACGGGATTAGTGAATTCAGGTTTAATGGCAAGTGAAATGAAACCACAGAGACGAAAATTGCAAATTTGAAATTATTGGATTAAAATCGCAGATTTGGACAACCACAGGGAGGAAAACAACAGCTTACTCTTGAAATAAAGACACAACTTAAAGGTAAAAAAGAAATGAAATATATAGTATAAATAATAAGAAGTTTAGAATCTCAAATTTACATCAAAGAAAAGGATTTAATATTGCTATTAGTTCAATACTAATGTGAGTGCTGTGAGTTTGAAGAAGCAGTAAAAACATATTTAAACGGATTAACAAAAATAATAAAACCAAAAAGTTATAAGTACATAGAATGATGTAGTTCATGTCATATGAAAGTAAATTACAGGAAATGTTGTTTTTTTATATAATCCTATTTCTTTTGTTGAAATTGATTATGTGATAAATGTTTGTGAAAAAAAAAATAGAATTGACGGTTTCCAAAAAACAAGCAACTCGGATTTATAATTTTTAGCAAAAAGCATGAAATATATGACTCCAAATTTTTTAGGTATAATTAATCATGGTTTTAATGTTTAATTTTTTTAAAATGATTATGTTGAGAAAATTAAATTAAAGATTCAAAATTAAATAATCACATTAATTAGAAATTTAAATTAAATAGCATAGTTAAAACTTTATGTATATGAAGTGAGAAATTTTGCATAATTCAAAGTGAATTCATGAGCCATTATTGTTAAAAAATGTTGACTTCTTTAATAAAAGGTAAAGCATGCATCAAACATAATTGTATTTTAGCTATTAAATTGTTGTAAGTATTCATTAATATGTGCATAATATATTGAAATATATTGAAAATGTTGTAACTCATGGGTCAAACCATTTTCGTCCATGACCCATGAATAGCATGGATTAAGGAGACGAGAGATTAGAATATTAGTAAAGAATTTTATTCTACGACTAGGTTATTGACCCGTGGACGCCACGGATAGAAATATAGAAATTTTTCAATAAACACATACAATTTCAAACGACAATATTGGCCTTTCTTATAAGTTCATTGAACTTTTCTAGAATCGAAGGATAGACAATGTCTTAAGGCATGTAAACCATATCCAAAATATGTACACATCCCTATCTTGTCAAATAGTTTGGGGAGTTAGTTATTAATCTGCATAATAGTAATATGTTATCAACCACGAGATTTAAGCAAGTCTAAAATCGCTAAATAGGTTATTAATTTTCTCCATTTACATCTTTGCTTCTAGCTTTTCAAGATGGTGGTATGTGTGCCTTCGAGTTCTTTAGGCTTCACCTCGCGCCGCTCGAGCATTTAGAAGTGCGCTTCTTGTGTTTTTCACTAGATGTTCATGCAACATTGTAATAAGTATAAGAGAGCGCTAGAGGATTTAAGAGGTTTAAATTTAAAATGGTGATTAGTTTTGGTTTGTAGATATAATTAAGCCTACGTATAGGTTAGCACTATGTAGTTAAGCAAGGGGCACACGTCTAGGCACTTGAGGTAAGGAAATTCAAGGTGTATGCATCTCATAGACACGCATTGCAACGATTGTTGAATATGTAGTCGCTTTTTGCTCTTTTTTGGGAGTTAGGATTGCTTGGTCACCAAAATCTGACCAAAAATAGAAACAATAAGGAACCGAATCGAAACAAAAATAAACCCTAATAACCAAATTTAACTATGGTGAGTGGGTATAGTGAGGCAATTGCATGCAAAAGTTATGTAAAGGCCAATTGACATATAAAAGATGATGTGTATAGACTTTTAGAGAGTTCAAGATAGACAGAGAGAAAAATTTGAACACTTTTATACAATGAGAGAATTTTTAACAGATAAAAGTAAACAAAAACTTAAACTATATTGTTGAGAAAAGAAAACCAAACCCGTAGATACATCCCACAGGTAATCAGTCCTCTGCAAGATCTGTTCAAATAGATTCAGTTTTTGTATATTTCCCCGCTCATTCTAATTCTTCTTTGTATTAGAAACACAGGTCTCATTCTTGGCATTTCGCGGTTCAGTTCTGCATTTGATAAGGTATTTTGATTATTCAGTTTGTTATTGCTTTTGTGTTCTGAAGTCGATTTAATTACTCTATGAGGGTAAATTTGGAACTTGACAATCAGGCATGGAAAGATTGGCAACAATAAACAGTGGATATTTTGGATCTAATCAATATGCACTTGAATTGGATGGTTAGCAGCAACATTCAGGTTGGTTTTAACTTTTTAACCTAAATTTGATAACTAAAGTGGTCAAAGATAATAACCGACATGATAATAAAGTGGGCAAAATGATCGTCATGCAGTTTTTTTATCAGTTTGAAATCTGTAGTCAATGCTGATTTTTTTAACTAACTTTAGCTTTTTTTATTGCATTTTTTTAGACATGATTGGCATTTGGTGGCCTTATCGGATTGCCATTTGAAGCGTTGCTTCGGTTATTGGAAGTTCTATGTTATGATATTTTTCTTAAAAAGTTTAAATTGTTTTCAAAACGATAATGTTTTGGTTTTCCTTAATTTCGGGACGAAATTCCCTAAAGTAGGGGAGACTGTAACATTTCAGATTTTCCAAACCCATATTCGTTTACGAATGAAACATTTTTAGATCTTTATATTAATCAAAAACAAGTATTTATAAGTAATTAAGTTTATAATATTCACTTTAGGCCCCTCATCCTCTACATACTGTTCATTTCCTATTTATTTCCTAAAAAGTTCAATAAATGACAAAATATCAAAGTTAAAGGACTAAAAGTGTAAAAATGAAATTCCACCCTTGGTTAACCGAAGCGCCGGGCGGCGGCCACCCCCATGGTGGTCGCGCAGCGCATGGGAACCCCTGCACCAGAATCGTAACTTGTTTTCGTTCGTTAACTCGTTTAAGGTATAAAATCGTTTATTTTAGGCATATTAGAGAGAATTAAGGGCCAAGAAACAATCCTATAACTGAAACATAAGTATAATCTCGTTTCTTATCATCCAAGATCAAATCTTTTGATTATATTCAGTGATTTATTCATAAAAGTATGATTTACTTACCTAAATGGGCCAAAAGCCCAGAATTAGTTCGTTTTATGTTTTTCTATATAAACAACCATTAAACATCTGCTGTAAACCTTAATCTAACCCTAATACATCTCCTCCAGCCATCACCTACCTCTGTTCATCCTCCAACCCTTCGGTTTTTGCATCTTCGTTAAAGATTCAAGACTTGTTCGTTGACTTTGCTTGCTTTAGGATCTTTGACTTCCGTTTCTCGTCAATCCTTTCACTTTCCGGGTAAGTTGTAAATTGATCGTTCATACACATTCCCTAGTCAATAGCCTTCAATAAATTTCGGTGATTGAAGGGTGTTGACTGGTCAATCACTTAAAACCCGATAAAGGGTAAAACAGTCAACAAGTTTGACTTATCGTTTAGTTATGCTTCTGGTCGGATTCAACGTTCGGTACAGAAGACTTTTATTCTCGTAACGAAATTTTAAGGCTACTGCCCAAAACCCGACTTCCGACTCGCTGTTCGGATTCTGGTCAGTACCAGCTCGCTTAAACGTTTAATTCAACATAACTAGAGTTCTACTCATCCGTTTGGATTGATTCCAGTGGCATTAAGTTCGTTTTTATTTATAGTTTCATATCACAAAGTTTCAGGTTCTGGTTCGTTATCTCATTTGACGCGTATTGGACGACTCGCTTATCCGTTGACTCGTTTATTCTTAATTGTATTCACTTGCCTTTAATCTAAGGTGAGTTTGATCATTCCCCTTTTTATACACTGTTTTCAAATGTTTTGGGGACATACACGTACTTACTCATATTTTCTATGCTATATAAATACACTCAAAATCGCAAACATAATTATTGTGTGAATATCAGTTGAATGCTCTTTGCTAATTGCTATATGTTTAATTGTTTACTTGATAACGTTTCGGAGAGGTCCAAAATATCCCCTTTTGTATAGGGTTCTCATTAGTATGATCATACGACCGTCTTAGTAACCGGAGCCCGATTCGCTTGGCAAAGGTAAAACGACAACCTTAGTCATTGTAATCAACGCCCGATTCGCTTGGCAATGATTTCATTGGCACACACGATTTGGTTATATGCATGATTGTTATGATTCGATTGATTATTATCACATGGTTGGTTTGAGCATTTATCATTTATCAACTATATATATATATATATGCTATTATTTAATGTTTCAAAATTGGTGATCATCTCACTCAACATGTGTTGTTGACAAACTCCATTTTCTACGCATATGCAGATTGTTTAGATTGAAGTATGAAAATTTAGTCAAGACCATAGGTTTTATTGAAGACAAACTTAAATTTAATTGATTGTATTTATTTATTTGAATTGTTTTGTTGTATTTGATTATTGTGTGTACATTTGAATTAAAATAATTAATTAGATACTGTCACATTTTATTTATGATAGTATCTTTGAGCTGTGAGCAATCGAATCACGCCCCGGCATTTCCGCCTTAGGTTGGGGTGTGACATTTTACTCTATATAATGCCACCAATCTGCATTTTATTACTTTGTTTTACCATTGACAGGAAATCACACATCATTTGCAATCATGCATAATCATATACATAACCACACACTTAATCATAGTAATGTCTAAGTAGGGGTTAGAAAAAAGTATAGGTTATCGAAATCGTATTCGTTATGAGAATTTACGAAAAGAACTTACCCGTTGTTAGCATAAATTGGATGGTTTAGAAATGGTATAGTTTTCCATTCTTTTTTTTCCTTTCATTCTTAAAAAGTCAAAGTGTGACATTTGAGCCAAAACAAGGTACACCTCAGTATGTATTTACCGATTAAGCAAATAAACGCCTTTCGCGTAACAAACGAAAGATTAACCGAACGGGTCGGGTGATGACCCAGATATCTCGGGGGCCATCTATAAGTGATATACGTTTAATACAAGCTAAAATATTAGTAATATGGCCTTAGTTCGATAACAAACAAGTTAAACGAAAACATGCTCGTTTAACTGCCCGCTATAGATTTAAACGCGAAAGATAATTACAAACCAAGCATTGTATCATCCGTTAAGCCAAAAAACATTTACCAAACACTTATTTGAAATGTTTTAAGCAATCTGTGAAAATATTTTTGATTTTTACAAACATATAGTATGTTTTTATAACTTTACACAAAACTAACCGAAAAACACTCGTTTTCGCACTGTTTAACGCACCCGATAAGTTTTTCGCGGCAAAAACCGAACCCGAACTAAATTTGGACTAGGCTTTTCGTGTTTGGGCTTGTATAACCAGATCATTGGGCCAAAGCAGCCCAAAATGGGCCCATATGGACTTCCGATCGGCCAGCCACCCCACCCCCCATTTTTTTAATAAAACTTGTTACTTAAGCTTTTTATTCATTCCACTTGATAAAAAATGGAGTCCAAGCAGCTGCAAGTTATTTTTCCAGAAATCTTCCAAAACCCTAAGGTAACAACTTAAATAGGTAGCTTTTAAACTTGTTTAACCTTGATTAATACCATAAAAACATGTCTTAATTGCTAAAAATCATTTCTAACCATGTAAAAATCCTAAAAATGGTCCATAAACATGTTTTGATCATACACATGGTAAGGAACCTGTTTTGATAGTTTTTTTTTGTCATAAACACGGATTAAAGGGTTGAAACGGCGTTTTTACGGTTCAAAAGTTCATTTTTGTGCACCAGCCGAAACCCTAAGTTAAGGGCTGTTATGTTGATGAAAAATTGCTTGGTTTGTGATATAGGACCTGTACCTAGCCTACATAGGAGCACAAGAGCTTGAAAAGTTGATTAGAAAGGCGGAAACGAACCAAAACCGCTAAGGTAATGCCGAAACACTCGCTTACGGGCTGTTTAGGTTAAGGTTATTATGTGCATATTATTAGGCCTTGAAATTTTTCAGGGACATCAGGGACCATGTCATTGAGTCCCTGTTCAAATTTGGTAATTATTCGACCATCCGAGAATATTTGGCGAATTAATTACCGAATTGGGACGTTTATTTGGGAAAAATAGCTAAAATACTTCAAAAATTATGAAATTTTTCTGGGAACTCATATTTGATGTATTTTGATCATATATGAATTTTGGGATCATTTGGAGAAGTCTAAAGGTGTTTTGTGTATATGCGTTCGTGTGAATTTTTATAGCCGAATTTGGGCCGAAAAGAATATCGCACGAGCTTTTTACATTCTGGAATTGATACAGGTTGTTTTGGGACATGATTTGAGTATTCAGGAATTTTTGTGGAATTTTTGGAAATTTTTTGAGATAAACAGACGATTTTCAAGTGAAATATAGCTGATAAAATAAATTTTTATAAATTAATAAATCAGAAAATAATTCCAGAAATATTTTTATATAAATATACATATTTATTTGATAAGTGGCTAAATTTTCATAATTTAATGATTAACGGTTATTTAATTATGCTAATTTAAAGATTAAACAAATTCAGTTTTTATAAAAACCGGCAAGTTCGCGATTAACGAACCTGCGGGAATATCAAAACACCAAGAGTGATCAAAAATCATATTTTTGGACTAATTAAGTTAAAACGAACTTTTTTATGAGAAACCTGGACAATCCGGGTGGATTGTGCGTGTTTCTTCTTAAATTAAACTGAATAAACGGAAACGGGCCCCGTGGCTAATCCGGGACCCCAATATGTGATCTTTCTTTATAACTTAATCATTTTATTAAGCAATACATTTAATCAAGCTTACTTCCCTATAACTGTTTTCTGAACGCGTAAACGAACAACTTGGCCCAGCTGGGAAAACGGGAATCTGAGCCAAATTTGGTTTTAAGTATTAGACATTGAACAACATCACAATCTAAGCCTATTGCCACTTTCTGGGCGTTCCAGCTATACCCAGATTAGTTATACAGCCCAGTTTAGTATTGAGATTATAATAATATTAAAATTTTAATATTATTATAATATTGATTATAGGAACTACTGATAGCGGGCCGAACAAACCACGAGTTGATACAGTACTGATTATCTACTAAACCGTGAATTTCATGACCCCACTCTTTAAACAGTTTTACGAACTTTTGGGGTGAAAAACATGTTTGATTACATACACATACCTGAAACATATATTGATGTGAATTATCTAAGTGCTAACACACGAAAGTCCTCATGATCACAGTGATTAACTTCGAGCCGGTGGCTTGTGAATAGTACTATTGGTTTGACAAACCCAAACGGAATCGGCCTGGTTGCCGTATCACATAGCGCCGTTTGCACATGACCATATTTATATATTCAGGCTATGTAGTGTTAGACATAGCTACCGGGGCATGTTGTGGGCGGAATGGGAGCCACAGTGGTTGATTGAGCGTGGAAAATGGATGCACGCAGCACATACAGTCAAGGCTTCACTGTAGCTTAGCATAATTACATCATATACATACATACATACTTATTTCATAATTACAAGTGTTAACTTGTGAATACTCATTACTGTTTTCTTGAAACTCATGAAACTCACAAACTCTAGTAGTTGACCCGTTTTAAACTGCTTTTCAGGTATACCTAAGTCGGAATGATTTGGTGATCTGTTACTCGCCTGAGGTGTGTGGTTGATGCTATGTGAATAGAAGCAAGGGCGTTAGTAGTAAGAACGTATAATTAACGAACTAGTTTTGTTTGTATCACCTAGACTATAAAACAATGATAGAACAAAGAGATGTAATATATTGTAAATTAGTTTGTAATGTTTCTTTATAAACAATGTGTTGATACCAGAGGTGTCTGTTACATTCCCGTTTTACGCTTCCGCATTGTGCTAGTCGGGGTGTGACACAAAGTCAGGCAGCCATATCAAATTGCTACAAAAACTTCAAAGCAAATTAAATTGTAATACTCTTTAACTACTCTCACACTTCGAAAACATTATAACGCACAATGAATTAAATTAAAATAAAAATTATATATTCAAAATAAAATTAAATAAAAAAACTAAATAAACCCGCATCACACGCTGGCTAAAAACTAGTATATATATACATATATATACACACACATATATATATGATTATGTTCATTTCGAAAGTCAACGACAAAGGTAACCTCGACCAGGGGCAGATCTACTATGTTGGTTGTGGGTTCACGGGAACCCACTGAGTTTCGAAATTTTAATAAAAAAACGCCTATATAAAATACTTGAGTGAACCCATATATAAAATGTTTAGTGAACGATTTACAAATAGAGGTTACGGTCTAGTGGTAAGTACTCCACCTGCATACTGTGAGAACCCGGGTTCAATTCCAGTACTTGCATGCATATTTTTTTTAATCCCATACAGCAGACACAGCCACCACTTCACTTGACAAAATTCCATCGAACCTCAGGCCAGCCAAACCAGTGCAGCTACCGCCTGCCGCCTTCCAACAACGCTGCTTGCCTGCTTTCCTCCCTAGCTCCCCTTCATGACTTTTTATGTGAATTTTCCATTAACCCGTTCCGGTATGCTTATTTTTCATTTAAATTTGATGTTTTGATCGAACATTTTTGTTTATTTGTTAAAACTAGAATGATTATGCTGAAATTTGTTGATTTGATTTGTTGAAACTATTAATAAAGTTATTGTTCGGGTTAGGAAAAGGTGGGAGTAGTCCACAAATATCATGTTAGCTGCAATTCATCCTTGAGATGTAAGCTACTATGAAGGTAATGAAAGATCATCATCTGACATTTAGTTTTCTTTAGTGTTCGTTTTGTTTAGTTATCATTTATCAATTGATATAAGTCAACTGGTCAAGGCGGTTACTTATCATATGGGCAGAATTAAAGATCTTTTCTATTCAATCACACACTCATATTTGAACCTCATATTGTATAAATGGGATTAAAACTATAGGCTAGCATAAATCACTAAGCTTATTTCTGTAACTACAAATGACGTTTTGTTTTTTTAAAAGCACCTAATCATATGACAGCCTATTGGTATGGATGTGAATACCGGTTGCCGTCACTCACCATCATCACTAGCCAGTAGCCACCATAAACGTAATAAAACAAATAACAAATTTACTAATTGAACACATTTGAGATGTTTTTAGTCTTATTATGACCCGAACCCATTAGTCCGTTAGACAACCCGACCAACTCATTTTGCCATCTATAGGCGACTTATAGGTCACTAATACTTGGTGTCTCTACTAAACCTTATCTTGTGCGTGCTGGTCTTGGTTTTATATCCGACCCAAACCATCGAACCGAGCCAAAAATTTATCATGTAACAATGAACCTATTGGAAAAAATTCCTAGATCCGTCACCGACCTCGACTGAAATCTCACCGGAGCCACTAAATGTCATATCTCATTCTCAACAGTACAACCGGAGGAAATCTCATCGGAGCCACAAAATTTGACATCCCAGTCTCATCAACCAGACTGCAATGACTTCTGTGCAATGGGAGGAAATCACATTGAAACCGCAAAACGTGACATATGAGTCTGAGCAACCTCCAACATCCCCATTACAACTCGAGGCCGCCACGATAGATAGTGCCGGTGGCCGCTATCGCTGCCGATATTAAGTTTGGATGGGCGCTACCGCAATTAACCTCCTATGTCCAACTGTTGGGAATCCCGCAAGTGGGCATCGTATACTTGGCTTTATATCCGGGGTGTACGTCCATCCAGTAGTTGGGTATTACGGCGACAGTTGTATCTCGCAGTTTGGCCTCCGGCAGCCATTCATCGTCGGAGGCGCCATGCTTGTCGTCGTAGCCATATTAAGCCATTTTCTTAATCGGCTACGCCGCCGACATTGGCGTCAAATCGGGCAATGTAAACCGGATCGTACTTGTGGCCATCTCATCGGAGTCGCCATAGCTGACATGGAATATGGTAATGGTGGCCTCTATCGCCGCGGGTATTCAGTTTAGGTTAGATGAGCGTTACATATATTGTTGTTAACCCTCTATGTCCAACTATTGGGAATCCAACACCAGTGGGCATCCTATAGCTGGCTATGTGGCTTGATATCAAAAGTCTTTGTCCAACCGGTAGTTGGGTATTACAGCGACAGATGTACCTAGAGATTCGGCCATCGGCAGCCATGCATCTTCAGAGGCGCCATGCTCGTCGTCGTAGCCATTTTCTTAATTGGCTACGCCGCTAACATAGTAACATTGGCGTCAAATTTGACGATAGAAACCGGATCGATACAACAAAACCCCGAGCCATATGTGTTTTCATAGTTGGGTTTTGGATTCTTGACGTAGCGAATAATATGCTGCAAGGTCCGTGTAGGGCTTTACTAGCTTATCTTTCATGTTCGAATTCTAGACGTGTTTGAACCACGAATTCACTGTTTTTCCTTTTTCATTGGTGTTGGTAACATTTGTGGTTACGCGGCCGGATAATATAATAAGCTTTACAGAAGGTTCCCTTTCACTAAAACAGTGGCTTGGAATATGGTTTGTGCAAATCTGACATCCCCTTTTTTCATATCTATTGCATTTTTATTGATAATTGTCCTTTTAGCTTTGGTCTTAGTTAAATAAAATATTTTTTGAGGCCGTTGAGGTTAAGGAAATGAAACGAAAGGGTTTGTTGTTCGTTAAGGATATTGTTGACGTGCACTTTTGCATGGTTAGCATAAAACTTTGCAAAAACCAATGGGTTTACATAAATTTAAATGTGTCAAAAATATACTTAACAAACACGAAACCCATTCCTTTCGTTTCCTTAAAACTCAACGTTCTCCAAAATATTTTCTTTAACCAATAAATATGAAAAAAACGGATTTCAAATATGCACAAACCGCATTGCAAGCAAATTGTTTTAGTGAAATGGAACCCTCTATAAAGCTTATTTGATCTGGCCGCGTAACCACAAACGTTACCGACATACATAAAAAGGAAAAGAGTGAATTTGCGGTTCAGATCAGTCTAGTATTCGAACCCGAAAAATCAGCAGGTAAAGCCCTACACGGACCTTGCAGCAAATTATTAGGCACACTAAGAATCCAAAACCCAACTAAGAAAACACATATGGCACAAGGTTTTGTGGTACCGATCCAGTTTCTATCGCCAAATTTAACACCATTGTTGGCGGCATAGCCGATTAAGAAAACGGCTACGACGACGAGTTTGACACCTTCGGCGATGAATGGCCGCTGGAGGCCCAAACCGCAAGATGCTTGTCGATGTAATACACAACTACTGATTGGTCGAACACCCCAGATATCGAGCCACAGAGCCAATTATACGATGTCCACTTGTGTGAGATTCCCAGCAGTTAGACATAGTGGGTTAACAACGATAGTAGTAGCGCCCATCCAAAAACTGGACACCGGTGGCGATAGCGGCCACAAGTACTATCTGCCATTCCGGTCATGGCAACTCCGATGAGAAGGCCTCGAGTTTTAACAAGGATGTTGGAAGTTGCAGAGACTCAGAAATCACATTCAGTGGCTACAATGTGATTTCTCCCATTGCAACGACGTCGTCGCAGTCAGTTGATGAGACTGGGATGTCACATTTGGTAGCTCCGATGAGATTTCCTCCGGCTGTAACGACTGTTGAGACTGAGATGTGTCATTTTATGGCTCCGATGAGATTCCAGTCAAGATTTCCTTCGTCATCGACACAAATGAGACATTTTGTGGCTTTGATGAGATTTCAGTCGAGATTTCCTTCGTCTTCGACTAAGATGTGACATTTTTGTGGCTCCTATGAGATTTCAGTCAAGATTTCCTTCGTCGTCGACTGCGATGTGACGTTTGTGGCTCCGATGAGATTTCAGTCGAGATTTCCTTCGTCGTTGACTGAAATGTGAGATTTTGTGGCTCCGATGATATTTCTTTGAGGGTTAACGAAGACATCTTTGTTTTGAATGAAGAGGAAGAATAGGTTGGCTGTTCCATATAGAAATTAGGGTGTGTTTTGTAAATGAAGGTGGGGATGTAAAAGTTGTTTCATCATAACTTCTACTACCTCTTCTAATGAAAGTAAAAAAAAAGGTAAAAACGCGTGTCCTTTTGTGATCCTATTGTTGGGTTTATGCCCTAAATTTCATTCTGATCCTTAATTAAAAGAAGTGACATGTATTTATATATAATGTATACACACACGTAATGATCAATGAATGAACATCATTACATCTACATGTTTGAAGTTGCCACCAAAGAAGAGCAATCTTTGTTAGACTGTTATAATAGTTGCGAGTTATCCGGTTCTTAAAAGTTGTCGCAACCGGTATTTATGAGAAATATTTGCTAAATTACTTTATCTCAATTTCAGTCCATTTGAAATTGGTCTTGTTAGAAGGTTTAAGTCAATCTATTTGAAGTGAACTTGATGAACTCGATAATGTTATCTGCTTATGGTGCTAAGAAATGTTATACCTAACAATTAGCAACTATGATTCAATGCGATTTAGATAAATAACAAACAATATAAAGTAACAAAAATTAAAGTCTATGAACACTGAATAGATATCTTATCTCTGCTAACTAGACTTTAACATTACCAATACATGTTTTATGCGACACTTGATGTTTTCCGAAAAAAAAAAAGATTGTACAGATCAACCCAACTTGAAAACAAGAGAGTAACTGTGTACGATTTTGTCTAACATAAAAGGCTTGCTACAGGTACAAATCCAAAAGTCTTTCACTCGATTAACTAACGGTAAGGGTAGTAATTATATGTTTCTTCAAAACTAAAGCTATACATGAATATTTTTCACTCTTTAGCAAAATAGTCACAGATTGAACCAGAAAACAAAAAATTCACACATACCCATTATGCAAGAAATTTAGAAGGCATACTCAAAGTGGTTCCTATAAGACATTACTAATTACAATAAGTTACTAGGAATAATTTGAGTTGTTTGTAACATGTCGTGGATGTGCTGTTAGAAGTGGCATCTTAAAACATAACATTAAGTTCTAGTCTACTTACCTGTGAGTCAGAGATCTGCATATATATATATATATATATATATATATATATATATATATATATAGGTATTGGATTTTTCCAGAAGTTTTTTTACAGCGAGAAGTGCGAGAAATAATATCATCCAATCATATCTTTTCTTTTAATATTTTAATTTATTTAATTATAAGGTTATTATGATCATTTTATTTTAATATTAGAATTGGTAAATCCTAATTACCAGCAACCGTTTCAACATTGTTTATCAATATCAGTCATCTGATATGTTATTCCATCATTCCCATCATTCAATATAAACATTTGATTTCATAATCCCAGATGAATTGCATCCCAATATTAGATGTTTTCAGTCATGCTATTGATATGGATTTTGATTTTGACAATCACCAAGGTAATGTTATGCCTAATATTAATATGCTCCCGATCAAGCTCAATTCAAATCAATATGATTCGGCTACTCAAGAACAGCAAATCTAGGTGTATATCTAATCCGATTTCCCCTTCCCCTTTGTATTTCCCAGTATGATCATATTATTTATTAGGGTTTCATAAATTAATATCAGGTAATCATAGTATATGACAATTTTCTATAAAATCAACTATTTGTTTGATAAATGATTTTCTATAAAATCAATTAAAAGTTTTTCTTATCTGTATATAATTCTAGTATTGATTTCCTTCAATTTTTGTTATGTTTCCCAACATGTGTTTGATTATTTGTTTTTAGTTATGAAAGATCAATTTCATTAACTTTTAGATGTCTTACTCAGTATACAGCCATAAATGTCCAATTATGAGTTTAAAACTGTTTATTTTCCTTAACTTATTATACTCAACTGTTTCATAAAGACCTTATTCCACATTACACTAAACACATAACTAATATTTTGGTACAACTATTCCTCTTATTTTGGTTTTTAAATTGAATTGGTTTTATCGAATTCTATATCTAATTAGGTGCAATGGGTAATGACTCAACTACACATAATGTTCAGACAATCAGCATACCGAGTAACGATTCTGACGGTAACTTATATTTTTTGCATAATTTATCATGTTTTTCAACTTTAAGCATTACTCAGAAATTGTTCGGATCCAATCAAAGATATATGTACGTTTGTCACCTGTGTAGCTGTGTAAACTGTGTATGTATGTTCATACATAACTAATATGCGTCAACGGTTGTCACCTGTCTATCTATGTTCATACATTTGTATGCACGAATCCAGACAAATATGTGCGTACGTTTGTCACATGTGTAGCTTTGTTTTTCGATGTTTGTCTTCTATGTGGTTATATCTAATATTATTCAAACATATGGTCTATTACAGTTGTTGTTCTGTTTGTTTGAAATTGTTATTTATTTTTACATGATTAAAGGTACTTTTGTAAGTTACTAAAGTAAGGTCGTTCAATTAGTTAAGAGTTTGCTTTTTATAGTCTAAAACATCAAACAGCTTCTGCAAATAGTGGTTACTTTCCTGTGTTGGTGACTTCACTTTATGGAAGGACTGTCTTTTTTCGAGACGTATCAAATGTTATGAGTTTTTTCAGTATTTGTTCATTGTATATGTTGTTTTTGTCAACCACTTAATGATGTTATGTTGTTGATGTCATATGTTGAAGCACTATACTCTGTAGGTCTGATAGTTATTTTTTTCATCGCATGTCAAGCTGCGTGTATGCTGTAGCTATGTTGTCCTTTGTGTAGTTAATGGTATATTGTCTTTTATATCTTACTAGCATATTGTTGTGTAGTTCAACAATTATGTAAATACTGACTTGGTTTATGTGTTTGTATCTCAACTTGTTAAAAGTAGTCATCTTATGTCCTCTATAGTCTGCATCTGTTGTTATTTTTATTTGACTACCTAAATTCATTATGTTCCTATATTTATATAGTTGGCCAACATTTGTAACATTTACTAGACATTATAATCATATTCAAACGGTTTGTGACAGGAAACCATCATCTTGACCAGATACAAGCTGTTGATCCAGAAAACAGCGAGTTGTTAATCGGACAGTCGAGTGTTCCACGGGTTATCAGCCTTGAACGTAAGAGTTAGCAAGTTTAATTCACTTTTATTTTCTTTCATTAACACTTACTTAAGTTTATCCAAGTATTAGTAGCTAGTTTGAACTTTTAAAATTAATATTATATGCAGAAAATGACGAGCCAATTTGCTTATACTCGTCTGATGGGTCAAAATGTTGGATCCCAAATGTCCCGTCACATGAAAAACCTTCGATTGGTCTACAATTTAAAACTTGGGATGACGCGGTTGCTATGTACAAGGCGTATGCAGCCAAGGCCGGTTTCGATGTAAGGATGTCAACCATAACATGGACCAAAGGTGCCATATCTCATAGGTATATGGTGTGCAGCAAAGCCGGTGCCCCACGTTGCAAAGATGTCGATACCATGGACACGTCATCGTCCGCTTCCAAGCGACGCCACACGAATATAAAGGTTCCAGGTTGCAATGCGTGTATCAAACTTAAAGTTCCATCGAACTCTGTCGGTTTTGAGATATATGATTTCATAGAGGCTCACAATCATGAGCTTGTTAGTGATTACAATATGGACTTAACACGTGGGAGAAGACAGTTACAATTTTCAGACAAGGAATTTATTCAAAATCTTCAAACTACAGGTTTTGGTCAGTCGTTGCTCACCGTGTTCAGTCATCTTTGAAGGGTGGACAACATTTGGTCACGGGATCAAAGACTGATTTTAAGAACCATGCTCGCAATGTCAGGTATTGTGTAGCTGATGCGGATGCTCAAATGATTGTCGATAGGTTTACCCACAACATGAGTCATTTGGAAGATTTTTTTTCCAATTCAAAGCTGTTGACGGTGTGCTACGGTCTATATTCTGGTCTGACGGCATATCTAGATGCAACTACAGTATGTTTGGTGAAGTGCTAGCTTTTGATGAAACATACTCAACAAACAGGTATCAAATATCGTGTTACGTTTCTCGTCAACGAATTATAATTCTATTTAACCACCCTTTATTTTTAATTCAGGCATGACATGATTTTTGTTCCTTTCACAGGCGTTGACTGCCACAAGAAATGTGTTACCTTCGGTGCCGGCTTAATACATTCCGAAACGATTGACTCATACAAGTGGTTACTAGATGCGTCCTATCAGCTCATGGCAAGCAGCCCAGGTTGGTGTTGACAGATCAAGATCCAGCAATGAAACAAGCCGTTTTATCTGTTTTGAATGAATCTACACATAGGCTGACAATGCACGACACGGACCCTACAGCATGTTTGCGGTCTCTAGAAACCAAAAGCTGACAACAAAGATATA